>NW_027260854.1:0-117477 GCF_045791955.1 Oncorhynchus clarkii lewisi
AGGGAACAATTCAACCGCCGAGCTCCAACTGCACTGGCTGCTGCACCGGAGCACAGAGTTGTGTATAAGGGTAATTATAGGTCAAGGTCGTCCATTGAACCTTACCTGACATACATTTTCACGAATATTCTCGATTTATTGCATAGAATATGCTATGGATAATGGAAGGTATTTTCCAAATATTTTTAAACATTAGGCCTACTTTACACTAGGTAGGTCTACATGCATGTCTATCCTTGCAATTATGTTAATACAAAATGTGAAAATAATTTTTAAATACATTTTTTAAATGTGTACAGAAAATGGTATGAAACATTAGGGAAAGTCCTTATTGCTATATTAAATAACAGCTATTACATACCCTCTATAGCCTACCACATTTAAACCAGGCTGAATTGAAAGCCCCATTCAGAAGGTGAGAAAATGTAAGGCTCTTAATTAATGTATTTAAAAGTTTAAATTAAAATATGAAATAGTTATCCAAAAAATTATATTCAAATAAACTACTCTCTTTGATGGTGACTGTCAAAAAGTTTGTTGTCACATCGGTTACCACCACATTCTCAACATTATCCAGACAAGGCCTCCAAGACACTGCTGACTGCTCTCCAGAACTCCTCGATGCAGGTGATTTGGCGACAACAATGGGCCTAGACTGTTGCATGGATGAAGAAGAGTCACTGGCTCTGTAGAAATGGTTATTGGACACATGCTTCAGTTTGGGGTGTGGGACAGACATGCCCCCAGGGCATTCTAAAGTCCTGCGGCTCTGTTGATCGAGTCTAGCCTTATGGAGGAGTCTACCGTCATGGCTATGGGTGCTTTGAGCTTTGTTTGATTTTGGCACAATGCTCGTTCCCTCTTGAAACCTGCGTGTCAACTGGATGACACTTCTCTTAGATGTTTCGCCTTCATGATGACAATGTCTGGACATTTTAGACAGACCGTATGGGATCTGCTGCTCCTCTAACCGACTCCTCTTCGCGGGCTCCTCTGTTGGACAGCTGTCTGGCTCCATGTTGAATCGTAAACGCAACTTGGGTTTAGGTCCCCTTTTTTTAGGGATGTTGACAAATTCCTCAGCCATGAATGGGTGCGGAGGCGCCGGTCGCGGCCTTCTCTCAGTCTCTGGCAGTCTGGCCCTCACGCTCTCTCCTCGGTTGACCGTGCTAGGGGGAAAGATTGTGGGCACGACAGCCCGTAGTCCTTCTCGAGCTCTCGGTGTAATCATAGGCATCGGAACAGGGTATGAAACACGAATCCCCCTTGGCATTTCTCTTCTGCATTCATAAGTCTTTGCTGTGGCTTTCGCCTTTGCCTGTATAAAGGTGGTCAAGTTAGATAAGTATGGGGGTTCATAAACATGTACTTGGAAGGCTAAATCCTGTTATTAATAAGCTGTATCATTGCAGATATTTTCCAACAATGAAATAGGCCTATAGCCTATTTGACATTGTTCATCCACATGCCATTTCCCTACACCAAAATCCTTATTACAATGATGCCAATTTGGTTGGTAATGACAATGTTTGAACAAAAAGTAAGCCCCATGCATTCACTCTTTTGCGATACATTTATTTCCCACTGTAACTTGGAAACGTGTGTTACTTTATTCAACTTGGAGCTTGAACAATAACATCAAAACGGAAATTAAAGCAGAGGTAAAAAATTACAAATTAAAGAGCAAGATAACAGACAATGTTGCACTTTCATCTATTTATTAGCTGAATATCAGACATTTTGTAGTCTAACATTCTATCAGACCACAAGACTCATGATTCAATTGTCGGAAAACATAGGTGATGAGTAAGAAAATAAATATGACTGAAACATGGACTAACTAACTCATGACAGTCACTGTTAAATTCCCCCACCTTCAGCAGAAATGTCTCCGGCTTCGGTCCCCTCTTCTTAGGCCCAAATAACTCCCTTTCACGCTCCCTGTGAAATAAATACATACACATTTCGTATGAAACGTAACTCGCTCGAAATAATTGAGTCATATTTGAGTTGTTAAATGCGTGTCGTCTGTTGGGGATAGCCCAAGATGACATATTCGCACTCTGCCAGAAGAGGCCTGCTGTGCTGTCAAAACCTTACCTTTCTTCGAACGCAGCGAAGAGGCGCGCATCTAGAATGTTTTCCTCCGGTTCCCAGGTGCTATATCTATCCAAAAGAACGATACGGTAGCGTAAGAAGAGTATCACATTTGTGGCGAAAGCGTTCACCAAATGAAACAATATCGGCTGAGAATCTCGTTGCTTTCATTATGGCATTGCCTTTGCGGACAGCGACGTATGTGGAGGTAGCAATCTGCTAATGTTAGCAACACTCTTGTCGTGTGTTTGTGCGTTAAAATAGCCTAAGCAAAGTACGCGAATGTTACCAAAACCATGCCCTTTACGCAATCAACAAGCCTCGGTTACATGGCCTTAACATGTCATGAGCACACGTTGGTGCACATAAAAACAAGCATTCGAGAGATAACACGACAGGCTGGAAGCTCCGCTGTCAGCTTCCAAACCAGAGTGTAGCCTACTCACTTTTTAGACCAGCCCTTCCATTTCACAAGGTATTCCATTCGACCCTGCAATATAACAACAAATAGGGAGAGAATTAGGCCTACTTATTGTCGATAGAATGTCATGGCGCAGAAACACACGATTAGCATACATTATTGTTAGAAACGCGAATGTGTAACGAAAATAAACTGCGTACTCTTCTTATGCGTTGTTTGATGATGGACTCGGCAGCGAAGACACGCTCTCCAACAGCCGATAGCTCCATGTTTACTTCAACCTCGTTTATAAGCTATTTCTTTTTCTATATACTGCCCTCGCTGTTTAATTCCACACATCCCATAATACGCTCAGTGAGGAAGACGTCATCACGTTTTATATGGGTTGCCAAGCACCGCAGTCGGTGGGACCGTATCTGGTAGAGCGCATTGGCTCAGCTGTTGCTACGTGCTCTGGGTTGCTAAGTGAAGGGGAGGAGTTAATTCCTATTAAGTCTAAGGAAATGACGCTGATTTGGTGGTTGTCTGGTTTGTGCGCAGGAATGTCTTTGGCATAAGCGAATAAATAACCGTCTGACTATGGCACACCAAAGTATTATCCATTTGAAAATAATTTGTTAATTTAAATTCATTGTATAGTCTACCTAACCTCTTACCTTGCATTGTGACTATTTCCTTGAACAGATCTTTAAATAGCCAGTCATCGGCATTTAGAAATATAAAAAAGAGCATTAATTTAATTGATATGAAAATATCAAAGTGAGAATCAATAAGAACATGACCTTGAGGCTCGATTGTATTTCCACCGAATCTAACTGATAAGCTAGTTGCCAGGAATCCCATGCACCAATCTAAATACAAATGCATATGATAGCTATGTGTAGCCTAGAGATGGGAAAGTATGTTATTTTATAATCTTGCGCTATTGTTCATTAATGTCCAACTACGTGAGGCTAAACTCTATAAAGGTCCATTAAAATTGACCTTTCAAGTTGTATCATTTTCATGAAGATATTGTTTGTTTTTCATAGGTAATTTACTTTATTGTGGGGTGCTGAATCTCTGGTCTCTTTGGTCTTCCGATAGTTTTTAAAAAACTAATTCAGTTGAAGATTTATGAATTGATGAAAACAATTAAAAGTCAAATTAAGAAGAGTTGAATTTGAAGTTTTACTGTCTGAAGATGAATAGGTAAACACAACTGAAAACGATCAAATATTTCAAACACAACTAAGCCATAGAAATGTGAACATATGATAACATAGCCATAACGCGAATAAACAGGTCTTTGGAAAAAAGAATGACATGAGAATGACATATAACATAATCTAGCACAAGGTAATAACAATAATGATTTGTATACTTACTAATAATAATGATAACAATATTAATACATTGCTAAATAACCAAATTACTTCAAATAAATTATGTTGGTTTGTTAAAAATGTATACCAGTTTTTGTATTTACTATAACGAATGTTATTGTTTATTATTATTATTATCAAGACGCTATGGTTGCTTTAATTGCCTCATGAACTTATACATGTTTTAATAATTAGGCTTACTTACAAAAGTTTTTAGGCTTTGTGTTTTTCATAACGATTTTTTTTTATAAGGAATTTTTATACATGAGCAAAGAATAATATGATTTACGCCTCCTATAATAAAGAGATAACTCTGAGATCTGAAACATATCCTACAGAAACCCACATTCATTTGAAACCTATAGTATTTGACCAAATGTGGATATCAGTCCTCGTTAGGTAACTTATTAAACAAATTAATAAAAATATAAACCCCTTGAGTTCTGTCCCTTGATCCATGCAAACTACAACCTTTCTTTAGTGAAAAATAAAGAGTAATGAAGGCAGGGCTATGAATTACATAAAGATCAAACTGCGAAAACCCATGTTTGTTATCTTCTGAATGTATTTAAGAGTAGGCCTTTAGAGTACAGTGTTATACAAGTCCAAATCAAAGGTTAAACTTTTTCAGAAAAGGAAATTGGGAAAAATCAAGTAATCAACTGTAGCCTGCATTTTTTTGTACACAACTACGTTGTACAAGTAAGAGAATAATCTATAGAAAATGGGCATAGTTACCAGAAGGAATCATACGAGTTATGAAAATATAATGAGACAACGAGATATGTATTAATTTGATTTAGATAGAGAGAGGTAGAGAGAGAGAGAGGGAGAGGGGAGAGGGAGAAGGAGAGAGAGAACGCGAGAGAGACTTACATATCATACTAAACATTACATTATAGCTATTTTACAACTTTGTATGATAACGAAATTATGGAGCGTTTCTGTCAACAATGTGATTTGATATATGACTAAATTACTCAGGCGTTTCCACAATATCAAAAGAAACAGGGAAAGCCTGCTGTTACACAATTACAGTCTATTACTGAATAGCATACAAAGCATGGCTAGTGTGCACAATGTGTGATAATATAGTGTTTATAACGCCTTAGCGGTTCATCAAACCGACAATATGCTTCGGGTTTGGAAAGAAAACGCTCGTTCGTTTGGTGGAATGGCTCTAGAGCCTATGCGAAGGGGAGAGCAGAATGTACATCGGATTTGTTCCGTATTTGACCTTCAGATGCCAGATTATTTCGCCCTACACTGTTACCCAACAACACATGTTCAATATAACACGTAGATATGGCCACTGTAGCCTTATTACGGACGAGGAGACAAAGAACAGCGGACAAAAGATGCATGGGATGCATTGGAAATCATATGCCACCACCATTTTGATACGCTCAAACCATGATACCGACATTTCAGCACAATGTGGGTATTAAAACGACTACATTTTAAGGGAACGCGTTAAGCCTAGGTAACACCTAACTGCAGGACTCCATATTTTGTGGTCTCGATGATTGGTCTCAGCTTTACTGCAGTGCAGCAATGGCGACAGCCATACATGGATACTCAGTGCGAGTTGGTAAAATATTATTGGCTCGCTCGTTTCTGGGCAACCGCGGTTACTCAGCTCACTACTCGCAAGTGCTGATCGCTGTCCTACTTTCATGGAGGACATTATCTGTTGTGCAAAACGCGTAGCCTGAGTAAGAGGAAAACCACAGACACACATCAAATACATGTATGTTTTCAGCTCGAGAAGAAGAACCACAGCCTCGAAGCAAACTGAATTTACAGTGCCTCTCTCTCTCTCTCTCGTGTTTATTCAACAACGATGCTGCAAATAAATCTTGGCGGATTATATTAGTGTTTGGCAATGATTTAACACAACATAAATGTAATCTTCACAAATTAATTGACTTATTTGTGAATCCTTTATAATTAGACTGGCATATAGGCGTATGCTACTGGCCCCCATCAGAAGTGTTTAAAAAATCTCATAAAAAATACACAAAACAGTCATTCGAATTGATTGGTGTTATTAGTTGTTGTTTGCCCTAGGCTTCATGGCAAATACGCCTTGCAGTAGGCTACGTCTGTAAATGTAAGATGATACAGCAATGGCTGGCTGCACTGGAAGGTTGTGGTGTGGTGATAAAGGGGGAATGTGAAACATCGCACTTGTTCTATTTATATGCTCCAACGTGTACAACGAGGTTTCTGTTTGACTACAGAAAGCTGAGTCATCTCAGAGTCATGCGATCTCTTATGCGATCTTGAGGTTGGCTATTTCTTTAATGTCCTTCACTTGTAAAGATAGTCCTGTGTGTGTTTTCTTGTTCCAGTTCAATGGCCCGTCTTGTAGCCTAATTATATATTCGTCAAATTCGACCGCCAAGTGGCCTCGCTTTATATGACTGTGTGTATGGGGCAAAATTGGGCTACCTTGAATCATAAATGGTTATTCGGCTCTCCCAAATATAGAACCCCTTTAAGTTACAGAACAATTTCACCAAAAGGGTTCTTAAAGTATTCATTGCGGGTTAATTTGTTGGGTGAACGGGGTCTACCTGGAACCAAAAAGTGTTCTGCCTGGAACTACATTAGGTTATCCTTTAGACAGCAGAATAACAATTTATGGGCCAATTTTTACAAGAGTATGTCCAACTCCAGATATATTTAAACCTATTTTCCGATATGTATTATGTGCACCTTTGGCTATTTGCTATCCACACCTAACACCTTGATTGAAAATAGACTTGTTGATGCATTTCGATGAAGCATTTCTGTTGTTTACTATCCAAGTGCATATGTCCAAAACTAAGGTTGTACGTTCCCCTTACTAGTGATTCTGTCTTTCGTTAAGATCAAATACAATTTCTCGAAATGTGCCTACGTCAACGTTGCATTTGCCTATGTTACACTGTGTAATAAACTAAAATGGCGTGCTTCTTCGGTCAGTAAGCAAATTCAGAATGTGATTATGTATTGAAACTGACATGGAACGCCCATTGCACAACTCAAATCTGTAGTTTATTAGGCTACACCTCCAACTCTCAGCGCGTTATGCCGAGCGACCATTTCATACACCGCAAAGCCCCTGCGAACATTCGATCCGCTGCTTGAAGCGGGTATAGACGAGAGAAAATGGCTGTCTCATTTTAAGCAAGTCACACACGCTGTGTATGAATAATGGAACCTTTGACTATAGGGCCAAGATATTATCCTATTATGACTTATTATGACTTATTAACGTAGATGCAATATAGCTATCCTCTAACCCTTGCGTCTACAACGGATTCCAGAGCAAATCAAATGGAGACTGATACAAGCTGGCTATGTGCCGAATTGTTTAATGATAAACATTAGTTAAGTTACTTCAGCTGTAAACATCTAAACATTTAACGCTGAAAACGGAAAACAAACACATAGGCTACTTGGGGGACAGTTGGAAAGTAGATGCCTCAACAAACGAAATGTAGCCTTCATTCACCTATCGATAAAGTCATCATTCCTGAAATGCATGATGAAGCCACGCAAACCAATTAATTGAAACTTTTCTATATGGTTCACCAAACAAAGAACCGCCATTCTAGGTAAAATACACCCATTCTTTATTGCTCTTAGCCTAATGATATCCGATTAAGAACCATTGACGATTGTAAAATTATATAGGCTATATTAACACGATTATAATACAGTTATACACTTTAACCTACAAAATAAAATGTCTAAAATATGTGGCCATGAACATGGACAGTGCAAACTTGAGAGCTTTGAATTCTTAAAGTTGTGATTAAGCCCAAAGTGATTAAGCCCAAAGTGAGATTTCAAACTTGCAACAAATGCATAGGGAAAGGGATGTCAGTGAGCCGATATATGACACCGATATAGTCTACCTGATCAGACTCAAATCTATGGCGAAACGGTTTTCCATTCTATGGACAATTTCAACATTTATTGGCATGATATAGCCCAGAGAGCAATTCAGAGGTACGGTGCTGCGCTTCTAGAAATGTGCATGACTTGTCAAAAACTCCGCTTGGTTTTGTGTATGAGAGGTATCTGCAAAAATATGAAATAACATTTGATAAGCTACAAAAAAGTTTAATGTGTAATTTGACTTTTGTGCATGGATCAAATAAAGGAAATTCAATTTAGAAGCGAACGCATTCCAAAAGAGAATTGCTGAAATTATTTTATTTGTCCCTGCTTTTAGGATTAATAGAACCAGCTATTTCCCGAAAAATGCTTTCAAATAAGGACATCACCGGACACTCCCCATGTGCGTGCATCGCCAATTTACATTTAATACAGGAGCAACATTTACTGCCTTGCAGGGCACATCGACAGATTGTTTCACCTAGTTGGCTCTAGGATTAGAACCAACAACCTTTCAATTACTGGCCCAACACTCTTAACCGCTAGGCTACCAGCCGATTAAAACCTTTCTCAAAATGTGTTAAATTGGCCCATCAATTGACATATCTATCTGTTCCAAGATTGAATGGCACACTCCCAGTGCCGAAAAACATTATTTGATAAGCAACTCCCAATGAAAGACCTCGGCATGTTTTCCAGTCCAGTCCAAGGTCTTTCACAATGTAATGGTTACACTGGTTTTAGGTCTATAGACAAGGTCATGGCCCATATTATGAAGTCTAAACAAGCCATTCAACATGTTCTGATGCTCATGTAACGTTTATGTATACGCATACTCCCTCCCAATATAGATAGTTCTACTTTGATTGTTACACTTGACTGGTCTGGGCCCGAATCATTGAGAAGCGCGCCCGCCTGTAAACTCGAAAGTTCCAGGAAGCAATACATTGACACATTTTGAGCCAAAATTCCAGGTATGTGCGCTTTTTTTCAACTGCATTCTAATCCATAATTTGGGTTGTCAATCAATTGGGCTTTGGGAGTTACTGTAGGCTACCATGCACATCTAAATAGAGTTAAGCATACATCTCAAATGGTCATTATGGAAACCCTAGATACAGTTGACAAATGTATAACTCTCACAGCACGTCTCCCACCAAAAGACAAGGCAACCTGACGCATCTCACGGCCATTATATAGGCCGAATTATGAATAGATCGACTGCATGCTCATTAGACGAGCCTACTGGATAGGCCAAGGTTATGCGTGTGTGGGGAAAAGAACAACCGAAGTCGAGGTCTACCACCCCATGACAGAACTTACCAGAAGGACAAATCTTGTATGTAGTCAGACCAAGACACATTGCTGAAACGGCACGTGAGTTTGTAAAAGCCTCAGTTGTGTTCTTACAAAAATGGAGTGAGTGTGGGAATACGTCAGTTGTAGCCTACATCAAACAGCCTACAAATGTGCAGCTGTGCGTGCGTCTTATTCAAAGTTCATGTAAAAGGCGTGAGACTTGGTTGATAGAAGTGAAAGTCTAATAGAGGTCTTCCTTCCCATTCTACAAAGCCTTCTACAAGAGGTATCACAATGTGATATTGCACAAGACCCTCACCCCCCCTCTATGTGGTAGTTCTGATTACATTCCTGCCAAGGGTCAAGCTGTCTAGCTCCAACAGAAAAATAACCCATCAGTAAAGTAGTAATAACACAAGTGCCCAGTAGTTATTTAACAGTTATTTACCAGTTATTTAAGACAGAAGGCCCTTTGTTCTGGATTGTATATGTGCTTATGTAACTTCATATGTGGTTCCATTCAGAGGTCACATTATTACCAACATTAATGTTTTTTAAAGGAAAGTTAGCCATTTTTGTCAAGTTGAAAACAAAAAACGTGGTCGGTAGCCAAGGCCTAAATATTAACTTTAGTTTCCAAATAAAGAACATCACATGGCATATAAGTAGAATAAGGTGAATAATTATTTAAAAAAATATATATATATATAATATTTTTGGGGGTAGTTGAAGGCAATTATAATGGCTGTTACAATATGCCAGTCTAAAAATAAAATATTTTTTCCCATACTGACTGAAATAATACTTCAATTCATTTGCCTTAAGCACTGAATGTCATGCACAGCATGTCCCCATAGCAGGCCAAAGTCAGACAATGTCAGAAAAAGGTCAGTTCTCTTGCTTTATTGTAAAACATAACATAGCTGTGCCAACAGTACTAATTCCAGCCCCTCCCCATCGGAACACACCTTAAAACAATTATTTAGCCTTTGAACCAACAAGTGCAGGGAAATGTAACCTGGCTCCAACAAATCAATGGTAACCAAAAGGATTCAAAACGTTACAAAGTTGTGCTAAATGATGTTCAGACAGGTATAAGATGTTCCACCTCTAATGCAGAGGGCATCTAAGTGAGCTTAGTTTTGGACAGCAAAATAATAATGATAATAAATAATATCTATTTAATCATTATCATCATAACAATCATATGTAAATCCATAATCTGTCATTTTCTTTCTTGCTTTGCATTCAGTGTGCATCGAAGGCAATTTAGACTGTAATGTAGGTTACATCCAACAAGGTTTCAACGACAGAAGAAACAACTCTAACATACACTTTAGCAGCAATATCAAAAGAGCTTGTGCTCATTGGATCATGTGTGTTAGGATCAAAATATCAGCCTCTAAACATAAGCGACTCACAATTAGCTTTTCTATTTTGCACAGAGATGGGTGTTAGGAAACACTGAAAATACACATGTATGACTTGTTACCCAGATAGCTTCGATAAGCTAAAGACAAAGAAGTTATACATGTCAATCTATCAGGCCTTTGTAAAGCAAGCGTCAAGTTAAGATGAATGCCCCTACTGTATGTGTGAAATGCAGAGGAGGCTGGTGGGAGGAGCTATAGGAGGACAGTCATTATAATGGATGGGATGGAATTAATGGAATGGAGTCAAACATGTGGTTTCCATATGTTTGATATGTTTGACTCCAATCCATTTATTCCACTCCAGCCATTACGAGAAGCCTTTCCTACCAGCCTCCTCTGGAGAAAAATGTCACCCTGTCATAAGGTCAACTTAAATGCAAAAATAGTCCTACATAGACCTGCCACAAATAGTTCTGCATAGACCTGCCACAAATAGTCCTACATAGACCTGCTGTATGGGCTTAGTAGACCATCTGTGGGGTCTTCACCCATGCAATACATCAACCTAATTAGGGTCACAAGTCAATTAATCAGAAATTATCTTAAAGGAAAAATGACTCAGTTGATAAATGAAAACTCTGGTCATCATTACTCACCTCTGAGAGCTAATTTCTTAAATGGTTTGCCTTCCTGCCACCGTGCAATTCAATAGTGCAAGTTATATTATACACTTTGTTTTCTCAAAAGGAAAACATGCAATGTAGCAGCTCATGGCTAAGATTGACAGGGTTTGCTGAAACCGGTGTTCAGTTAGTTGAAATATATGTGTGTAACTCTAGTTTTCAAACGAGAGAATTGGAGGATTTGTCGGAAGTTGGCTTCAATCTCATGTCAGAGTACACCCCTCGGTGAAACGGGGTCTGTATGATGTTGCTGTGGGTGCCCGGCACACCCAACATTCATATTTGCATTTCTTCTTCCATTCATTTCTCCTGCACTCACAAACAATAACAAAACTCACCAACGTGAAATATGACACAGTAGCCTCAGACTGAGCACACCTGGCTGGAGGGGATTGTAAAAGCAATGGAAATACGTATAAATCATATGGAGAATACATATACAGTACATAGTACAAATGAATATACACACATAGGTGAATGCAATGAAGTGCTTTTAAACGGATCTTTGATCACCATAGTTACTCAACATCATCTATTTATGGACCAAAATAACCGCCATTATTAAGTAGAACATACTGTATGTATAAAACGGCTTACATCTCAGGCTAAACTCTTAGGGAAAAAAAGCTGCTATCTAGAACCTAAAAGGGTCATTCGGCTGTCTACATAGGAGAACCCTTTGTAGGACTCTTTTCGGTACTAGGTAGAACCCTTTTGGTTCCAGGTAGAACCCTTTTGGGTTCGATGTAGAACCCTTTCCACACAGGGTTCTACATGGAACACAAAAGGGTTCTACTTGGAACCAGAAAGGGTTCTCATATGGGGACAGACAAAAAAAACTTTTCAAACCCTTTTTTCTAAGATTGTATATGTTTGGTATATACCATCAAGCCACAACAGCAAAAGCTATTCTATATGACTTGATATTTCATAATGGACATTTCACTAGTAATTAACATCCACCTGAATGCAGTCGCTGAAATCCATGAGGGCACTTTCTTGGCAACCACATTACCGAAGAGTTGAAGTATAAAACATCATAAGAAATGTATTGATTTTGAATTATAAATTATAAATCTCCATATGTACAAATCTTCACGTTTCTTTTTACATATACACATATTGATAAGGCCGTCAAATCAGTAGTCCTCTGTTTCGATAGGTCCAGGGACTGTTAAACAGAAACGTATTCCTTAAAAGTGACCGTGAGACAGTTCGTGGTGATGTCAGTGATGACAATGTTGCCCATAAAAGGAGAGAACATTAAGACAGACTCTTCTTTAGCCTCCTCTGTTGTTGTTGTTGCTGTTGTTGTTGTCGTTGTTGTTGTCTCTGACTCCTGTACCACTGCAGTTGGATCCTTATGCTCCGGTTCTGGCTCTGGCACTGGCTCAGGTTCAGGTTGCTTTCTGGTTCTAGAACAGCTAAGATCCATAGGTTCTTCCTGACTGATGCTGGTGTCCGTAATCTCATACCCATACCCGCTACTGCTGCTCCGGCGGGGGACAATGAGGTGGAGGTCCATGGGTTTGTCCTGGGGCGGAGTGGGCACAGCACTGGGGACACTGATGCTCCTGGAGCTCAGAAACGTTTTACACGCGCCCCTGTCCTCCTCGGGGTGGGAGAGCTTGCGTTTGCGGTCGTTATTTGTGGTGGGGAGTGTCCGTGTCTGGTCCATAGGGCTAGGGGTGGGGAGGCTAGTATCCATCGCCCAGGGGGAAGGGGTTGGGTTGGTGGTTAGCTGTAGGGGGTGATCATCCGGTAAGTCCGCCTGGCCCCTCGCAACCTCTGTGTTGTATTCCTCAGCCGTGCTGGGCGATGGTTTGGAGAAATGTCCGTCTTCTGGAGAGCGTTTCTTGGGATGCTCAGCGGCCGGCGTGGAACTGGCATTACAGATCTCTTTAGGGACATTGGTGGTTCCCTGTACCTTGGACATGTCTGACTGCTCAGCGTGTTGAGGTTTCTCTTCTCCAGTCAAGTCTGAAGAGTGTTTACCCTTGGCCGCCCCAGCCTTGTTGCCGTCCATGTACTTGCTCATGACGATGACAATGCGTCCATTCTTGTTCTTGTTCTTGATGATCTTCATCTTGCTGCTGACAGCACTGGGAAGGGCTGCCTCCTTTGGGCTGGGCTTCAGGGCGCATTCGCTCTCAGCCTCGTTGACACGCACCGCTGCTTTCTTCATCTCCACCACCGTCACGTCTTTGACTTTGCTCAGGCAGCCCGTGTTTTTGTCGCGAACCCATTTCTGCTGCAGTGCCGGTGGCAGGTTCCACCCAGGGTTGGGATTGGTGGGCGGACTGGGTTCCTGACCTTTGACCATGTCTTTGAGCCTGGTGGACTGGGTGTTGTACATATTAGGGTCAGGCTGGTAGTGGTGGTGTTTCTTGCTGTTGAGCTGATAGAATAACTTCTTCTTCCCGTTGCCCAGCTGGTCTGCTGAGACTTCCTGTTTGCTGGGCTGGTATTGGTGGTGCTTCTTGCTGTTCAGCTGGTACTGTTGGGGCTGGGAGCGGTGCATCTGGATCGGGTCTGACCTGAGGTAGTTCTCGGCCTCCGGAGACGTCTCCTCAAATCCAGCAGGGATGCTGGATCTCCGTGCAAACGAGGGAAGCTGAAAAAGTCGGAAGACAATGGAAGGTTATTATTCTGAAAAATGAAGGCACTCCTTTCATCTTTTATTGTTCGGGTTTAACTGATGAGGGAAATAGAAAAGGCAAAAGATAACCAACAGAAATCTATCCTAAGTCTACATTTATGCTATGTTGCTTCTCATAACTAGTCCTTAGCCGTAGCCAGCAATCCAATCCAATTCAAAAGGACATTATAAATCCCCTCAAGGGTAATTCAAGACATTGTCGGAGCACAAGAATACAATATCATTGCATAAATTATCCACATACTGTAAGCCTAAATGCAACACACAGGCCTTGGCTAATGGCTACATTTGTACATTGGGATTCAGATGTTATCGGAACATTACATTCTAGTTCTTGGCTAACCTGGCATAAAGGACACAGACAACCGATCTATAACTTTGTGTGAGGAGAGCATCCAGTCAGTGCTCTCGGTCTGGGATTCCTTCCTCCATCTTCTCAGATCCCTCCCCCCTCTTTCCCTCTCCACTTCCCATGCATGACCCACCCCCCAGGCCATGAGAATGCTATTTCAGAAAGGGGAGGAAGACGCTATGTCTGTGACCTCAGGGTCACTTAGGTGCCACTAGACATGTCACGCATGATCCTTGATGTCAAACCACGTGTGGTTGTAGCAAAGTGGTGTGTCTCTTAAAGGCCCACTTTGTACAGACATTTTTGAGGATTGTCTATCCTTGCATCCATATCTATGAACTTGAGAGTGGTTACATTTCTCCAGCCTTATCCATCAGCTTTGTAGCAAACTAAGTGGCAGGGCTGCCATTTTGTTGTTTTTCAAATGAAGTGGGTCTTTCAGGGCTTGACTACTCGTAGTAATAAACACAGTGGCACTAAATCACTAGCCTTTTGTAATTAAATCTGGCTCCAAGTGTGTTCTTACAAAATACTCAACCTCAGGGAACTGTGAACTATGTTCTGTTATTCTTTCACTTCTGCTTTGAATAATTCTAGAAAAGGCACATTTTAGAGCTAACAAATTGCTCGCGTGAAAATGGAATGGCATACCAAATGTCCCATAGGCAACATGGTTATTCATTTGGGGAGGAGAAAATAACACTTGTAAAATCTTAAAAGGGAAACAGCCATTTGCACATGTGGCTATTAGCATAAAATAAAATGAATGCGCTCAAGCAATACTTCCAGAGCCTGAGGCAACAAACTGGGTTTCATGATGAGTGTGTAGGTCAGACCAGCTGGAGGGCCCCATACCTCTCTCTCTCTTTCCTAATGCAAATCTACTCAAAATAACCACAGATATAATGACAGGGATCTCCAAAACACCTGACACTGGTGTGTTACAGGAACTTCTGCGCTCTCTCTCTCTTTCTCTCTCTCTCTCTCTCTCTCTCTCTCTCTGCTGTTCAGTGGCATGGCAACAGAATGGCTGACTGAAAATCCTGTTATTTTTAAACAAATGGAACTATTAAACATAAAAACAATATGGACAATAAGGCGGGGATGATGATCGTTACCTGGACTAAGAGATGTTTTGGTTTTGGTCCACGTTTACGATATCCCATCAACTGTTCCTGTCTCTCTCTGTAAAAGATGATGAAAAAAACATATATTTACCATGAGGGTGGAGGTTGGCAGGAAACATCATCTTGTGTCATCAAAAGATGTTTGACGTATTGACATACTGGTAGCTTTACAAAATATGAATGAACTGTACACATTGACAGATGTGCACAAACAGAACTAAGTTTGCAAATATATCTCTCTATTGGTCTTATTAATAATTCCGTAGCATCTCTAGACCAATTTATTTTTGAAATAATCTCTTCAAGGTCAAAAGTGGAATTCTGATTTTGAAGGCTAATGAAGACCCGTGTGTGACATGCTGCAAAGCATTCTGGTCTGTCTGTATTTGCATAACTCTCTCCATAGTAATATGCCCATCATTCCATATTCTCATTATAATGAAGGATTTCAATTAGTTCTACAGCAGGGGGAGAATCTCCCCCTCTCTTCCACATCCTCTCCCACCGCCAGTCCTTACACCTCCCAATGGTTCTGTCACAGTCAAATCCTAATTAGGGTCACATGGTGTGTATGAAATTGAATAAATACAAGGTTGAAGTAGGGTTTACTGAAAATGAAATAACTGCAGCACAACAGCATCTACACTGCATAAAAATTAGGTGACAAGGTGTGTATGAAATTGAATAAATACAAGGTTGAAGTAAGGTTTACTGAAAATGAAATAACTGCAGCACAACAGCATCTACCCTGCATAAGGATTAGGTGAACACAATGGTCTATTATTAACTATGCACATTTGAATATATTGGGTTGTATTCCCGAGTAAATTACACTCACTGAATAAATGAATTTATAACTAGATTCCAGAGAACTATAGCCTACCAAGAATAACATTAGATTTGTTTGGGTTTACAAAACTCTTCCCACAAAAAGAAGAGAGAGAGCTGTGCAGGACGTTATTATTCTGTTGTGATCATATGCACAGTCATGTCCATATGAAATAATAGCTCCCTGGTTGAGGCCTTATGTCATAACATTCTCGTAAATATGACCCACTAGCCCAATGGCAGCTGGACTCGACGCACCCGCACCGCTGTGCATTAGCGCATGTGGCTAACACACAGCATTAATGTAGTAGGTATTATATGCTACGGTATGAATGTTTAAGCAAAACACTGAGCAAACCCGTGATGACACGGCCAGTCCCCGTGAACTTTCTGCACCATAAAGCAATAACGTGGTGTAATTTTACACCGGAGACGTCCAGCGGGGCAACCTCCCTTTATAGAAGATTTGGCAATTACAACCTCCCATGTCGATTCCCCTCCCCCATCCCCCGGGACCAGAGCAGAGCGAGCCGAACACACAGGCCTGCTCCTTCCCTCCCCACACAGCGCAGAGGCAGCGCTCTGAGACCGACCGTCCAGCCGACACAGACAAGGCCGCCGGGGGACTGGAGAATATGAGGTCGCCAACTGGAAATGCCGGAGAGCAGTGGATGTCAATTACGGTTTCCATAAATGTGATACCCATCCCCCGTACTTTAGGCTTTCAGCTTTCTATGCATCTCCCTGTCCCCACACCGACTTGAAGCACGGAGTGGTGGTGGTGGCCTTTGGGGCGGGTAGCCTAGGTTATCCAGTGGGTGAGAGAGAGACCAGCCACCTGCACCAAGCAATGCTGTTGTGATACGTTGTTGGAGTGAAATGATTGCGACATATGTGGTCATTAACGCAATCGAGTATGCATGACATTGCATGTGATGTAGGCTATTTGTGAATTTGCGGGGCAAAATTGTTTAAGCCCTATAGGCTTTCGCACAGACATGATACTTTTATGCAGCCTTGCTTATAATCAACTCTTATAGATACTCCAAAGGTTTTAGCTAATACAAAGAGTATTCCGATCAATAGTTATGAAATAAAATGTGGTTTAAATATCCCATTGCGTTTGAATGTAGCCAAACGATAGGCCTAATCATTCGTCGCCTGAATCTTAAAGCTAATTGTTGAAATCAGCCCATGTTTCTGACTACACAAGAGTGGTTTTGTCATTATAAGGACTTTCACAAGGACATATTCATGAATTGACTCACAGGGACCAGACTATCAAAATAGTATTAGGCCTATATGCGCAAATTCGTCGTTCATTCACAATGGCATCCCAGCGCCGTTATTTTCTCCAAAACTGGCTCACTTTTGACAGCAGCCCAAGTCTTCGATTGTAATAGGCTACACAATAGGGCCGTAAGAGGGTAAATTAGGCCAATAGGAAGATTGCTAATGAAGGATATTGACTTTATACATATATTTACACAGTTTATTGATGGACAACCTCACACCGAATGTCTAATTACAACATCTTCCTCCGTTTATTTTTCTCAAGTTTATTTTATTTTGTAGCAGTTCTTTGCATAGGACTAGCCTACATTAACTGCCATGCCGTGGATCATGGACTCATTGAGACCCAGACCTTGACAACAACCCATGGAATAGTCTAGGCTATTAAAATGCAGAATGCAGAATTGAATCCTAAAACTATGCACACGTGCGTGTATCTAATCAATCCATAAACGTGTCTTTGGAGTTCTCCCAACATTCAAACACATCCCCCCATGGGAGGCGGTGTGGTGTATGAATAACATGCGCTGCTATACCCACCGCCCCCCTCCTCTCGTGACCATATAAGGCCACGACTCAACTCGAGGCTGCTAGGCCATATCCAAGGTCTCTCACCTGTTTTGGAACGCCACGAGAAGGCGCGGGTCAAGGATGTTTTCCTCGGGTTCCCATGTGTTGTATCTGTAGAAAGAACAGAAAACAATATGTAATTCATGTTGAGAAAAACAACATAGGCTATTCCCTTTTACAATATAGAGGCTAAGGTTGTCTCAATATATTATAGGTTATTTTTTATTTTACCTTTATTTAACTAGGCAAGTCAGTTAAGAACAAATTCTTATTTTCAATGACGGCCTAGGAACAGTGCCTGTTCAGGGGCAGAACGATAGATTTGTACCTTGTCAGCTTATGAATTACATACTATCCTTGACTCTAGCCCACAACGTCGTTACAGTAGTCTTCATGCGTAAAGTAGCCTATACACCAGCATGTTCCAAAAATGTGTTATAGCCTACTAACGGGTTCATCTCTTGGATGATTCACTATGTCTCGCAAGGGAAGACAATTCCAAAACAAATGCGGATCATGCCTGCCATAGCAAATAACCCTGGCTATGTCTCAAGTAGGCTACGCGAGAGAGAGAGCAGTACACCATTCAAAAGACAGGGTAGGGTCCCTGCTCTATCCAAACGCGAACGGTATAAGACCAATACTCTTTGCACTGTGCACCGAGTTACAGTCGGCCATTTTAACACCACTGTCTCGTAAATTCGCTGGCAGTGCAGAAATAATTAAAACGGGATTACATGGCTGTGCCTACCCCCTTCCCTCGCATAAATTAGTGAAGGCATCCGTATCGTTCTCCCTCTCTTTCTCGCTGGCTTTCTCGCTCCCCTCTATCTCTATTTAGCTCGCGCGCGCGTCCCCGTAGCTGCCTTTCGAGCGAGGATTTTTTTGTTGAAAAACAAAATCGGTTGCTGCCTGCAAAATCCACATATGGGTACTATCGTGTGTCCGAGCATTTAAAATCATATGAGCAATACAATGTTTCACACTTACTTGGGAGACCACCCTCTCCACTTTACCAGGTATTCTATTTTGCCCTGTAAGAGAAGGGAGAAAGAGAGAGATTTGGTGAGAAAACCGATAACATTCTAATTGAGCTCAACGCTATTGAAATGTGCATTGGAGAGAAGTTTTACCTTCCGAATGCGCTTCTTTTCGATACCCTCCACCGCAAAGACGTGCTCTCCCGCGGCAGGTAGCTCCATTCTGGCTTGAATCCGTTTGAAGCGAACGAACGTTGAAATACGTTGATGCCTTCGTTCACTCGGTGCGTTCTCTCCTTTGGTAATTTTCCAGTTATAAGAAACCAAACTGTAATCCCTCCACCACTCCTCTCTCTCGCTCCTTCTCGCTCTCTCTGTCGCTCTCTTGCCCTCTCCTCTCTCTCTCTCACACACACACTCTCGCTGGGTCCTGGCTCGAAGGCAGTAAGCAGAAAGATATCCACAGTCCACACTAGTGAGGCTGCAAGAACACTTCATGCAATAGCCAGGCACATGACGTCAGAGCGAAGAGGGGGAGGTGAAAGGCAGAGGTTTGTACCCGCTCCGTGTGTGTGGAGCAGAGTTGGGCTGCAAGAGACAGGCAGCTATGGAAATGATAATCCATTACTGTATAATTTACATCCTCGAGCAAACCATACCTTTGTTGACTAAATATGTATCCTATACCAGGTTCATTCGATCTGCACAATATGTATGTTGAATTGGAATCTTCCAATGCCATTTAGAAAAATAAAATACAAAAATGTAGTTTGAGAACATGTTTCATGTTTAGGACTTTTCAGAGGTGTATAACAACATGCTACTGATGCTTTATAGTCTATGTTCCCCAAAAATTATACTTGGCAATTTGTATCATCAACTTGCTGGGAATGGAAAGGAATTGAACAGAATATAATATAAGACGCAGGTGCAAAGTGTTCTCCGAATGTTAGGCACATAAGAGCCTGTCGATACGATGATCGTGTCTGTAAATGTAATAGATACATTATGCAATGGATTCAAGAATTGCTAATCAAAATACGTTATGAAAGAGTTTTCATAATGAAGCCTAAGAGCCGAAATTGGTCAGTGGGACAACACGTGTCAACCTTCAGATTAATATAAACGTGTTGTTGTGGATGCTGAAAATGTTAATAATAACTTTACATTATTCAAAGGGAAATTGGGTCATATTTTAAGGTTTCCTAAAGAAATGGGCACAATTCAATGAAGAGGGGCATTCAGTGGGCATTGGTTTAATGCGACCCCAGTAGGCTAGGCTATGCGTCATGTTCTTCAACGACGACCATAAACTGCCTATTGACTTTACCTTTTGACTTTCATGATCATACTCAATGCAGTAGCCTGCTTGAATTATTTTAAAATGTGGAGAGCCTATCGGTTATGAGGTTACCAAATATCTAGGTCATGCACTAGGCTACTCTACACCGAAACCACTTTCGTATGCTCCGGTCGTTCACAAATGCCATTTGAACATTGATAGACATCAGACGACTGCTGTAATCGATATTTTGCGTAACTTTAGGCTTATATTAGCCATATATGGCTAAATGTGCTCTCTAAAATGTAACTCAATAATATTTCAATAGGCTATTAAAATGCATGTGTAGAAAGATACGAGCTATAGTAAAGCAACTTCATATGCTACCCTGCTGTGTCGGGTACTACTTAATTTAATAGTTGTGCCATTAATATTTAAGCTACTCGTTTGTAGGAAATTAATGATTGATTAGACGACCGATAACACCATTGCGCATTTGGTGTATATGCCGCAATGGTGACACATTTTGATCAGGTCTACCTCGAAACGATTAGACGAGGGGTAAATCGAGAAGTCAACACCAAAATGCCAAGTATTCTAGCTGATACATAAAGCGTTTCCCTCTCAACTATAATTCAGCACCACAGGGGTTAATGCACGATCTTCCATAGAGCGGCAACCGCCAGCCTATTGCAACCAGGCACGATACAGCGCTGCCCTTCCTTATAAGGTAATGGATAGAAACGAGTGTAATATCACACCGTGTAATAATTAAAAGCCATATTTCACACTCGAAATACATACTGGGCGACGTCCTGATACCACCTGCCGTAAAAGCGCTCGTGAAAACGACGGATTTGGATCATATTCACGGTTTTCATTTGCCCTTCAACTGCGGTCAGAGAGCGAATACGCCCTGCTCCCTTAGCAACAGCATTCGGAGCGAAATACAATTTAACTGGGACTATAGAGCCAATACAGCCCGTAATTAAATGTCATAGGTAGCGCTCACGTTTTTCTATCGTTTGCGAATTTCCTGTCTTATTAGTTAAGCGTTTTAGAAACGAAATGCATGGCTGGAGGCAACATGAAGCCGTGGAGTGAAGACGATATCTATCATTTATAGGTGTTATTTTCAATGGCTGTTAAATTGTATATAGTAGTAGGCTCATTCCCCTTCCATGAAGTGATATTAGTAGGGATGATTTTATGACACATTCATTTTTCATTGGCTGCTCCTGACGCAGCCATTCTGCAATGCTGCTGCCGACTTTTTCCTGATAAGAGTTTGATGGAATGTCGCAAGTGCATTTTTGTGTTGTCTCTCACGTCGATACAAACATCCAAGTCAGCACAACCACATAAATGTCTACACACTAACCTTGTATAATCACCACTGAACAGAAACGAACGAGCCTACTAAAGTAGGCTTAGAAACGCATTGCACATAATACATTGTTGTTTCAGAAGGTATTTGTCTGTTTGAACTACGTGATATGGTTTTATGTTGTAGTTTTTGTTTTTGTTTCAGCATTTACTTTTCAAGTAAAACAAATGCCGCCCCATTTAATAAACCCTATTCCAGACTCACAAACTACTGTAGGCTGTGAGAATTCAGGTATAGGCTAAATCAACCAACCTGCCAACCCTGCGAGAATTGGTAATCATTTGGGTGTGGTTGCACATTTGCAAGTAGACTCTTTTAATACATGGTCTCACACCTTGATTACATGAAACGTTTCCCGCCGTGTTGGCCTATAGCCAATGTTGTTCTCGGACCATATGATCATTATATCCGCCTCTGAACACACAGGTGCAAAAACTCACTGGTTTGACTCCAGGCTCTGATGCATCTCTAGTCAATAGCTGTGCCAATAGTTTTAGGTAAAGGCAATCAACTTCGATTGTTCATTCCGACTAATAAAGGATTAGGATGCCTAAATACAACCGTTTCTAATTCATATTGTTGGATGTGTATTGAAGATAGTAGGTATTCCATTCCGACAGTGTTTCTATAGCACCACATTGTTTATTTTATAGAGAGCATTTATTTAGCCAGGTTGAATCCAAACATTGTAAAATAATTCTATAGTTATGAAAGCAGTAATTGAACAAAAAAAATACTTGAATTGATTGAAGTTTATTAACAGATAATTGCACTTTATAAAGCGGGAATAGGCCTATGCGTAAAACGGTAGGCACAATGTACCAATGCTGCTCGCAGTGTATCTCAACGTTTCTCCATGACATACGTTCACAGTCTAAGTCTATATAAATTGTGTCTATTTGTGACCGGATAAAGTATACCATCTTGTATGAACCGTGGACGATGTTAACCCACAATTACTACGTTATCTTATTCACACTAACTTCTCGAGTCTGGGAAACAAAATACATCGTTTTTGTGGTGTAAAGCAACTGTAAAATTGACACAACAGTCGAGCCAAAAAGACAGAATACATTTTTTCAAATGAGAAATGGCATGGCACATGTTCTAAAAATGTAAAACATTTCTGCTACTGTTAAGCTATCAGATATGAAGGTCAAAATGCGGTGGATTGCAACTCCTGTTGGAATGTCCATGACGGTGTTACAGAAAACGAATGTTAGATATGCATGTACATACATGGGCCTGGGTTAGAATGTAGAAGCTTTCTGTTCCGTCATCCCATGGGTAGCTCATTTATCATAGAATGGATGGTGGAAGCACTGTGCCATTTAATACATTAAATAACTGATGGTTTACCACTGTTTATCAGACTGGGCTAAGCCTTTGGGCAGGAACATACTTTATAGAATACACAAATGCTGTAGTCTCATATGTTGTATTTCGTTATTACTTGTGTACATTTGCGCTGTGTGTAGATCTTCACTATACCTCATATGGCAAGAGAGGTCTGCAGATCCCCAGGAAGTGAGAGAGTAAAAGAGATTGAGAAAGAGGTGTGTGCATGTTTGTGTATGTGTGTGCCTGTGTGTGTGCCTGTGTGCGTGTGTGTATATCTGTGTGTGTTCAGCAGGGCCCAGGGTCAGGCTAAACCGTGATCTCTGCTCCCCTCACCGTGGGGAGTCATGAGGCGGTGAGGAGAGAGATGCTGGGTGAGATCCCAGACTATGACCTTTTCACAGACTCATCCCAGAGCCTCTCTCTCTCTCCGCTCACAGTCTCTCTCTCACAGCCTGCCTGTATAATCATCCAACCCACAAAATGGTGTCTGCTTAGAGAGGGCTTGGCACTTGTAGTGCCCAGACTGTGCCAACTGGTGAAATGGAGAGATCTGGGTGGCGGGGCAAAGTGGGACAGAAGAGGGAGAGAATACAAGAGAAAGAGGAGAGAGTGAAGAGGGCAAAGAGAGGGAGAGGAAATGTCAAAAAGGAAAGGAGAATAGGATTAGAAAGGGAGGGATGGGAGGAGGGAAAGAGGAGAGAAAAAGAGAGATATGAGAGAGAGAGAGAGAGAGAGAGAGAGAGAGGCAGCAGCACCAGCAGCAGTAACAGCAGCAGGACCACAACGGATGCCTGCATTGCTCAGCCAAGCATCTGATTCATCTCTCACAGAAAGATGGAAGAAAAGAGGATTGGATGAGGGGACAGAGTGGAGGGGTAGAGGGGTAGAAGGGGTTGGGGGGTATTACAAAAATGTTAAGAGGGCCCTACAGCCATTCTCACAACGCTCAGTGGGCGGTCATTAAGCCCCCCTATCAAACAGGCTGATGTGGCAGGGAGAGGGGGAGACGCACAGAATTAGGAGGGGACGTTTTCCCTCCATGAGAATGCAGTTTGAGATTCTTCAAGCTGTACACTGTATATCTGGCAACCTTGAAACACTTGGATTTTCGACAATGCGGTTTAGCTTATTCCAAGCCTTGTCGAATTAGCAACTCTATTATGGGGAAGGAAGTGATTTTGTTTGCACGCTTGGAAAAAAAGCATAATCAATGCATTGTAATCACTGCATTAATTTAGATCAATTCTGTCATAGTTGAATATGCCAAGTA
Organism: Oncorhynchus clarkii lewisi; assembly: GCF_045791955.1. Taxonomy (NCBI): domain Eukaryota; kingdom Metazoa; phylum Chordata; class Actinopteri; order Salmoniformes; family Salmonidae; genus Oncorhynchus; species Oncorhynchus clarkii. The sequence continues at coordinate 24,218 of NW_027260854.1, forward strand.
AACATATGAATTCATTGAAAATGATGTGACAATACAGCTGGTCATTTTAAATCCAGACTCCTAGCATTGAGGTTTTAATGCAGCTATCTCCCTTCATCTTGGTCTTTTTCTGACATATGTTCAATTATGATAATGGTAACAAATGAAAGCCATTAGTATCCAATTAATCTTGGCACGCTGCAGATTTTAAAGGCCCAGTGTAGTCAAAAACGTGATTTCCTGTGTTTTATATATATTTCCACACTATGAGGTTGGAATGATACTGTGAAAATGTGAAAATGATGACAATGCCCTTCTAGTGTAAGAGCTGTTTGAAAAGACCGCCTGAAATTTCTGCTTGTTTTGGTGGGATGGAGTTACAGATGATGCCGGTAAATTAGTTAATAGACAAATAGAGAAAGAGAGTTCCAAACTTCTCTCCCAATAACAGTTCATTTTCAGTTTCCCCCTCCTCACTTAGACCACTCCCGGGTAGTCCAAGCCAAATTCTTGCTTGAGAAATTGCTCTTTGCTAAGAAGCAATTTTTCTTTCTTTTTGACCATTTTAATTGAAAACAATCACGGGAAGGAACTTAATTATTACCCAGAAATGATTTGATATTGTGATAAAAATGGCTCCATTCGACCTTTAATGTAGCCTACAGCCTCTGCATCAGGCTGTATGGGCTGTGTGTATTAATGCGGGAGGGAAGTGGAAATTCCTCCTCCAGTGTCTTTGTCAGGCCCATTGTTGTCGTGTGGGGCTGGTCCATGGAGAGGAGCTCCCTGTGAGGGTGGGCTGCCTCACTTTCCTCCCTGCCTGCCTGTCGTCGTGTGGGGCTTGCTCAGTCCCCGCCCCCCCTAACCACCCCTCCTGCGACCCCCCTCTACTCCCATACCCAGGAGCCTGAGCAAGGGGTGTGTGGGTGGGAGTGAGGGGGAGCGGGTGGCGGGGAGGGGGGCTGATAGAGAGCACCGTGCTCCCTGGGGATTGGGGCTCTAGTAGGGTGTGTGGGTGGGAGTGAGGGGGAGCGGGGAGGGGGCTGATAGAGAGCACCATGCTCCCTGGGGATGGGAGATCTAGTAGGGTGTGTGTGGTGGGAGTGAGGGGGAGCGGGGAGGGGGCTGATAGAGAGCACCATGCTCCCTGGGGATTGGGGCTCTAGTAGGGTGTGTTGGTGGGAGTGAGGGGGAGCGGGGAGGGGGCTGATAGAGAGCACCATGCTCCCTGGGGATGGGAGATCTAGTAGGGTGTGTGGGTGGTAGTGAGGGGGAGCGGGGAGGGGGCTGATAGAGAGCACCATGCTCCCTGGGGATGGGAGATCTAGTAGGGTGTGTGGGTGGGAGTGAGGGGGAGCGGGGAGGGGGGGCTGATAGAGAGCACCATGCTCCCTGAGGATGGGAGGTCTAGTAGGGTGTGTGGGTGGGAGTGAGGGGGAGCGGGGAGGGGGGCTGATAGAGAGCACCATGCTCCCTGGGGATGGGAGGTCTAGCAGGGTGTGTGGGTGGGAGTGAGGGGGAGCGGGGAGGGGGGCTGATAGAGAGCACCATGCTCCCTGGGGTTGGGAGGTCTAGCAGGGTGTGTGGGTGGGAGTGAGGGGGAGCGGGGAGCGGGGAGGGGGGCTGATAGAGAGCACCATGCTCCCTGGGGATGGGAGGTCTAGCAGGGTGTGTGTGGTGGAATCCGCTGCAGCAGACCTGTCAATAGTGTATCGAGCCACGGCGCTATGCTGGCCTGGGATGCAGTCTATGTACACTTTGGATTCTACAGGGCAGGCATAACACACAAATACAGAAGGAATAAATACAGACTACTGCCCTCAATTATACCTATGTAGCAAACGCAGTTTCCCACGCCAGCTGTGAGACAATGTCTGTTTCCATGTTTGACCGTTAGGATGTGGTTTCATCTTTATGAACTACAGCCCACTGTCTCTTTGTTCTTGTAACGTGGAGTGGGTCCATTCATTAGTGTCTCAGGCTGACATCCCATAACCGGAGCTCTTTCTTCAGATTCACTTCCTCTTCCTGGCTCCTGTTATGTTAATGATGAGTGGCATAGCTAGGCCCGTCGTCTTTGGCTGAGTGCTTATAATCCTTGTTGTCTTCCCCTTCCGTCTCTTGGGACGGCTTATTTGCTTGTTTTAATTGCATTTTAGAGAAGCTCTCTCTCTCTCTCTCTCTCTGTCTCTCATATTCTAAGAGACCTCTAACATACAACAATAGCAATGTCAAGCGCAGCCCACACCGCGTCTCCAAGTCAACACAACAAACCAGCAGGTATATATCACAACCTGGTTTACTCTATAGTGTATATGAGAGGTCAGCGGAGGTTCAAAAACAATCAACTGTCTGGCCAGATAGAATTGACAGCGAGAGCGGCTGGATGTTAGAAGTCGATGATGTAGATGGAAAGAGCAGGTCTAATAAGAGGAAGGGTGGAGGGGAGAAGAGAGGAGGCAGACAGTTTAATGTGCCGGCCTATCTATATGGAAATTCAGTCACTCTGGCTCCTGCCATGCTGATTCTTTTTTTTATTTCAGACTTGATTTTGATTGGCTTCTGGGAAAGCAAAGAGGAGTTCAGAAGAATGGTCCAGAGATAAGACTGGCTTTCTTATTTGGGCAAAGAGCACAATGTGGATTAGAGATTTGTATTAAATCTATAGAGACAGTAGGGCTGGGGTAGGAGGACTGACGTTTTGTTTCAATCACTTAGACATTTGCAGTCCACTGCGTTTTGGGATTGGCACATAAGAAACAAAGACATGGATGAATGGATTTGTTTTCTCTCTTTTTCCCTCTCTCTCCCTCTCTCAGTATTCTCTCTCTTTCTTTCTTTGAGGGACTTGTGTGTCAAAAATCATAAACATACAGTACGTATACTGTAAATATCCACACACACACACACACGCACGCACACGCACGCACGCACGCACGCACGCACGCGCACACACACACACACACACACACACACACACACACACACACACACACAAATAACACAATACACAAATGTACTTCCCACTTTCCTCCTCTCATGTTTACCTACACCTGAGGCTGATGTCCTACGGCATTCCTTTCTCTCACTCTCTCTCTGTCTCTCTCTCTCTACCCCTCTCTCTCTCTCTCTGTCTCTCTCTCTCTCTCTCTCTCTGTCTCTCTCTCTCTCTCTCTCTCTCTCTCTCTCTCTCTCTCTCTCTCTCTCTCTCTCTCTCTCTCTCTCTCTCTCTCTCTCTCTCTCTCTCTCTCTCTCTCTCTCTCTCTCTCTCTCTCTCTCTGTGTTTGTGTATGTTGGTGTGCACTTGTATGTGTATGTGTGTGTGTGTGTGCATGCTTTCGTGCCTATGTGTGCACATGCATGCGTGTGTATGTGTGTGTCTCAACCACTCATCCGCCTGACATACCTTGTAACATGCATTGAAAAAAGAGAAAGAAATCACTGTCATGTCCCACAGTGAAGTGTAACTCTCAGTCAATCTGTCCCCTCTTTCACCTAGCAGACCCTCCCAGTGGCATCCATATACCAGCTTACCAACAATAGAGACCCTGCTTCATAATGTGCTTCCCAAGACAAAGAGACAACATACCACAGATACAATGGAGGCTGGTGAGGGGAGGAAGGCTCATAATAATGGCTGGAATGGAGTCAATGGAATGGTAACCACCACATCAAACACCTGGTTTCCATGTGGTGGTTACCATTCCATTGACTCCATTCCAGACATTATTATGAGCCGTCCTCCCCTCACCAGCCTCCACTACACAGATAGAGGAAAGCACTACACAGTAAGCAATGAAAAGCTGATACATTTTAAGCTGTAAAAGGTCTTATTCAGCAAAGTGTTTAATTGATAACAATGCTATGGGTGTTTTCATTAGAAATATATTTGAGAGCAGGAGAGAGGGTATTTACCAGGATAGGAGGATTGCATTGGTTATTTCAAGCCTCTCAAATGGCCTGCACCCCAAATGGCACCCTATTCCCTTTATAGTGCACTACTTTGGACCAGGGCCCTGGTCAAATGTAGTGCACTATATAGGGAATATGGTGTCATTTGGGACTCACCCAAGGTCTCCAATATTGTTTCTATATGACATACTATATGTCTCATGTCTGTGTGATGGTTATTTAGAGGGAGCGGTATGGATTTTCTCCCCCATTCAACTTAATGGTAAATCAATAGCCTAGCTGGATAAAAGATGGGAGACGGAATTGAAGTGGAAACACAGAAACAATATGAATAAATATATATTTAAACTGCTGTTTTTAATCTAATGGGCTGGTTTATGTTTGACTTTTTCTTATACTTTTACTGAGCACCAACGCCCTATCACTGTAAGTATGGTTGGTTGGGGCCTCCTGAGTGGCGCAGCAGTCTAAGGCACTGCATCCGGGTTCGATCCCAGGCTCTGTCGCAGCCGGACGAAACTGGGGGACCCATGAAGTGGTGCCATGAGGCGGCGCACAATTGGCCCAGCGTTGTCCGGGTTAGGGGAGGGTTTGGCCAGCCGGGATGTCCTTGTCCCGTCGTGCTCTAGTTACTCCTTGTGGCGGGCCGGGCGCATGCACGCTGACTTCGGTCGCCAGCTGTACGGTGTTTCCTCCGACACATTGCTGTGGCTGGCTTTTGGGTTAAGCGAGCAATGTGTCAACAAGCAGTGTGGCTTGGTGGGGTCGTGTTTCAGAGGACGCATGGCTCTCGACATTCGCCTCTCCTGAGTACGTACGGGAGTTGTAGCGATGGGACAAGACTGTAACTACCAATTGGATACCACGAAATTGGAGCGAAAAAGGGGTAAAAAGTACAAATAAATATTTGGTTGTTTGAATATTGGAGGTTATTATTGGCCAGAACATACAGAATGTTGTAGAGAGAAATGCTGTACAAAGCAGATGCATTCTAGCCAGAACAGAGTGAAGTTTAAGTGTGTGCGATTCCTGTTTTGTTTGGATTGGGAACGTGTAAGTGTGTATGTTTGCGAGTGTGTGTGTATGAGCATGCGTCCGCATGTGTACCCATAAGCCTGCGTGTGTGTGAGAATCCTGTCAGCTTGCAGTCGTCTGACATCATGTTCCAAAAGGGATATTTCCACGGGCCCAGGGAAGGGAAGGGAGGAGGGACAGGTTGTTACCATGACTTATGAATTTCTCTGCATTTTCCGACAGCACTGAAATATGGGAGAGGAACAGAACAGTAACTCATTCTGGGAAACAGAATAGTACGGGCAGAGATGAAAACATGAAAACTGAGGAGAGGAGAGGAGAGGAGAAGAGAAGAGAAGAGAAGAGAAGAGAAGAGGAGAAGAGAAGAGAGAAGAGAAGAGAGAAGAGAAGAGAGAAGAGAGAAGAGAGAAGAGGAGAAGAGGAGAAGGGAAGAGAAGAGAGAAGAGGAGAGAAGAGTAGAATAGAAAAGAGAAGAGGAGAAGAGAGAAGAGGAGAAGAGGATAGAAGTGTAGAAGAGAAGAGGAGAAGAGGAGAAGAGAAGAGAGAAGAGATAAGAGGAGAAGAGAGAGAAGAGGAGAAGAAGAGAAGAGAGAAGAGAAGAGAGAAGAGGAGAAGAAGAGAAAAGCGGAGGAGAGAGAAGATAAGAGAAGAGGAGAAGAGGAGAAGAGAAGAGAGGAGAGAAGAGTAAAATAGAAAAGAGAAGAGGAGAAGAGAAGAGAGAAGAGGAGAAGAGGATAGAAGAGTAGAAGAGAAGAGAGAAGAGGAGAAGAGGAGAAGAGAGAAGAGGAGAAGAGAAGAGATAAGAGGAGAAGAGGAGAAGAGAAGAGAGAGAAGAGGAGAAGAAGAGAAGAGAAGAGATAAGAGAAGAGAGAAGAGAGAAGAGGAGAAGAAGAGAAAAGCGGAGAAGAGAAGAGAAGAGAAGAGAAAAGGAGAAGAGAAAAAGAGAAAAAGAAAACCCACCACTGTAGTCATGAACTCATGCTTGATGACATAGAAGGTGAGATGGATGGATCCTCTCAAGAAGCCTTTCCATGATCTCAGTCTCCTCTCTCTTCCTATCGTTAACACAACAACCAGCAGCAACACACCCTTGCGTGAGTCACCAGCCATTCAGTCACCACACTCACACTGACGTCACCTTTGCTTTGTGTAGGGGTCAAGGAATCACACTAAATCCTGTTTAATTATTTCTACCACCACAGCTGATAGCCTGTGTCACATTTTCATGTTCTTCTCTCACTCTGTGGTAGCTTGGTTCCACATCTGTTTGTGCTTTCTTGTTTACTCCTTTGCTAAGTGTAATGCCAACAACCATAGGAGTTGGCTACACAGCACAAACAGATCTGAGACCAGGCTAGGGAGGTGGAGGGTGTGGATGGAAGATTACTAGATGATTCAGGTACAGCGCCTTTAGAAATATTATTCACACCTCTTGACTTTTTACACATGCTGTTGTGTTACAGCCTGCATTTAAAATAGATGACATTGATATTTTGTGTCACTGGCCTACACACAATGCCCCATAATGTCAAAGTGGAATTATGTTTTTAAATAAGTATTCAAGCCCTTTGTTATGGGAATCCTAAATATGTTTAGAAGTAAAAATGCTTAACAAGTTACATTACAAGTTGCATGGACTCACTCTGTGTGCAATAATAGTGTTTAACATGATTTTTGATTGACTCCCTCATCTGTGTACTTCACACATACAATTATCTGTAAGGTTGAGAAGTGTATTTCAAACACAGATTCAACCACAAAGACCAGGGAGGTTTTCCTTTGCCTCGCATAGAATGGCACCTATTGGTAGATGGGTAAAAAACAAAAGCAGGCGTTGAATATCCCCGGCATCCTTCCTAACTCAGTTGCCGGAGAGGAAGGAAACCTTTCAGGGATTTCACCATAATGGTACTTTAAAACAGTTACAGAGTTTAATGGTTGTGATAAGAGAAAACTGAGGATGGATTAACAACATTGTAGTAACTCCACAATACTAGCCTAAATGACAGAGTGAAAAGAAGGAAGCCTGTACACAATAAAACATTTCTAAAACATGCATCCTCTTTGCAACAGGGCACTAAAGTAAAACTGCAAAAAAATGTGGTAAAGAAATGAACTATTTGTCCTAAATAGAAAGTGTAGTTTGGGGCAAATCCAACACAACACATCACTGAACACCACTCTTCATATTTTCAACACTCTAACATGTATTGACTCAGGGGTGTGAATACTTATGTAAATATTTGCAAACATTTATAAAAATAAGTTTTCACTATGTAACTATGGGGTGGGTGAGAGAAAAAACTATATTTATAATCCATTTTGAATTCAGGCTGTAACACAATACAATGTGGAATAAGTCAAGGGGTATAAATACTTTCTGAAGGCACTGCATGATGCAGATAGCAGCAACAGTGCCATTCTTCCTGCATATCTCTCCATTCTTGCCCACATACACTCCCAGCCAGTCAGACAATGCCTCTCATTGTCTCCCCTTTTCCTACATTGGAGAGCTCTCTCCTGGGTAGCTCCCTAGGCCAGGCCCTCTGGTTCCTGGAGATCATTCTATGCTAGCTGATATGTGGTGAGCGTTCTGGCACAAAAAAAATGGTTGCCTGCATCACCCAGGTGGGTGCCACACATTGGTGGTGGATGAGGTGAGTTCCCCCCTTACTGTGTAAAGCTATTTGAGCACCTCAATTGGTAGAACGGTCTATATCAATCCAATATTTTCTTATTGTCATCTCTTTAAAGGGCCAGAGAAAACCTATCTGATGCCTTTTCAATGGGATTGTCTCTAATGTGATTTGAATACCAATGGTCAGATAGAGAGAGGAGGAAATGGTACTCCTCTAGGATCATGACAAAGCTATTGGAAAAGTTGGAAATGAAACGTTGAGTTGAACGGTGCATGAAAATGTTGCACATAGTGATGTTGTTCTGCTGTTTATGTCTCTTCTCTCTCGTGCGGACACCTTCCTCATGATCAGTCGAAGTGTGAAAGTGAGAAGGCACCGCCCTTTGCTTGCCTTCAAGGCCACAAGCCACAGGATGTGCCTCACACCTTTGCAAACACACACACTCACACACACTGCAATGTTCGCTGTTGCTGTACTCATGCATGGGCAGATTTCGGATTGAAGCCTATGGCACGCACGCACGCACGCACGCACGCACACACACACACACACACACACACACTTGACACTGTGTTTCTTCTCCTTGTCCTCTGTGTGTATTTGTGGTCTTTGTCAGTTTGATGGGTGAGAGAGGTTGGGGGTGGGAGGTATGATGTTAATCTAACACTCACATCCTCCCCTCCCCAATCTTGCCTGACAGTGTGCTATTATCTCTCTCTCTCTCTCTCTCTCTCTCTCTCTCTCTCTCTCTCTCTCTCTCTCTCTCTCTCTCTCTCTCTCTCTCACACACACACACACACACACACCCTTACTACACACACACACACACACACACACACACACACACACACACACACACACACACACACACACACACACACACACACACACACACACACACACACACAGACAGTGTGTTCCTAAAAGCACATAGGCATATTTGCCTTGTATGGTCAGCTCTTTGAGAGGCAGACATAGGGATGGCATGTTTGAGTAGAGATGGGGCATTTAGCACCACATATACACGCCTCTACTGTTTACAGCCTGGGTAACCTGAGAGACAGAAGTTGACAGTAGAAAACCTGACGGCTGCGTAACAGTCCCTCCCTTCCCTACTGTACACTTACTCCCTCTTTGACACTAAAGCGCTAGCTACTTCAAAGAAGACTGCTTTTAGGAACATACGGAACATACAGGGAATTCCAGGGCAACGATAAGCGTTTGAAGATGAACATAAACAGCTTTAGTCTCTCAATACGATACTTCATAGCCACTGCATGAGGCACTCAGAAATCACATCATTAAAAATGAATGAAAAATATTTTTAAAATGTACTTACCTCTTTCAGCAGGTGTTTACCAGGTTGCACTGAGAAGCATAACAAGCAATATTGGTACTTACCAAACAGAACTAAACTAAGGGTAACTGTCTGGTAGAAAATTGTTATTTTTTTGTGCTCTAACAACAGAGAAATGATTAGGTCATTATTAAGTAAGTACCTATATTACTATGTCATTGGAATGTAAATAGCAGGTGGTAAAAAGTAACAGGGTTCTAAAGGTATTGTTGAGCTCCATAGAGATGACCTTGTCTCAGAGTGAGGTCACATTGGCATTATGGATTTCATCACAGCTTATTGGAGATATTGAATTATGGATGGACACATGCAGAATGAGTTTGTAATAAACACTCCCTAGTGTGTGTTTGGGGTCTGAGTCTGAGTCTCCAGAATTACAAATCAACCCTATAAGGAGGAAACCAGATAACAGTAGAGCATCCATATTAGGAAGTCTTTAGATTTCAGACATATAGCAGAGCAACGGAATCTCTGAAGGACGAGGAATTCTGAAAGTAAAGACGTATTATCATTTAACATGTGGAGAGGGCTTATCATTTAACATGTGGAGAGGTCTTATCATTTAACATGTGGAGAGGTCTTATCATTTAACATGTGGAGAGGTCTTATCATTTAAATGTGGAGAGGTCTTGTCATTTAACATGTGGAGAGGTCTTATCATTTAACATGTGGAGAGGTCTTATCATTTAACATGTGGAGAGGTCTTATCATTTAAGATGTGGAGAGGTCTTATCTTTTCACATGTGGAGAGGTCTTATCATTTAACATGTGGAGAGGTCTTATCATTTAACATGTGGAGAGGTCTTATCATTTAACATGTGGAGAGGTCTTATCCTTTCAAATGTGTATGCTCTGCTTGATAACTACTTACTGTACTGTGCAGCCGTCTTCATCGACCTGGCCAAAGCTTTCGACTCTGTCAATCATCATATTCTTATCGGCAGACTCAGTAGCCTCGGTTTTTCCAATGACTGCCTTGCCTGGTTCACCAACTACTTTGCAGACAGAGTTCAGTGTGTCAAATCGGAGGGCATGTTGTCCGGTCCTCTGGCAGTCTCTATGGGGGTGCCACAGGGTTCAATTCTCGGGCCGACTCTTTTCTCTGTATATATCAATGATGTTGCTCTTGCTGCGGGCGATTCCCTGATCCACCTCTACGCAGACGACACCATTCTGTATACCTCTGGCCCTTCCTTGGACACTGTGCTATCTAACCTCCAAATGAGCTTCAATGCCATACAACACTCCTTCCATGGCCTCCAACTGCTCTTAAACGCTAGTAAAACCAAATGCATGCTTTTCAACCGTTCGCTGCCTGCACCCGCACGTCCGACTAGCATCACCACCCGGGATGGTTCCGACCTAGAATATGTGGACATCTATAAGTACCTAGGTGTCTGGCTAGACTGTAAACTCTCCTTCCAGACTCATATCAAACATCTCCAATCTAAAATCAAATCTAGAGTCGGCTTTCTATTTCGCAACAAAGCCTCTTTCACTCACGCCGCCAAACTTACCCTAGTAAAACTGACTATCCTACCGATCCTCGACTTCGGCGATGTCATCTACAAAATAGCTTCCAATACTCTACTCAGCAAACTGGATGCAGTTTATCACAGTGCCATCCGTTTTGTTACTAAAGCACCTTATACCACCCACCACTGCGACCTGTATGCTCTAGTCGGCTGGCCCTCGCTACATATTCGTCGCCAGACCCACTGGCTCCAGGTCATCTACAAGTCCATGCTAGGTAAAGATCCACCTTATCTCAGTTCACTGGTCACGATGGCAACACGTAGCACGCGCTCCAGCAGGTGTATCTCACTGATCACCCCTAAAGCCAACACCTCATTTGGCCGCCTTTCCTTCCAGTTCTCTGCTGCCTGTGACTGGAACGAATTGCAAAAATCGCTGAAGTTTGGAGACTTTTATATCCCTCACCAACTTTAAACATCTGCTATCTGAGCAGCTAAGCGATCGCTGCAGCTGTACATAGTCCATCGGTAAATAGCCCACCCAATTTACCTACCTCATCCCCATACTGTTTTTATTTATTTACTTTTCTGCTCTTTTGCACACCAGTATCTCTACCTGCACATGACCATCTGATCATTTATCACTCCAGTGTTAATCTGCTAAATTGTAATTATTCGCCTACCTCCTCATGCCTTTTGCACACAATGTATATAGACTCTTTCTTTTTTTTCTACTGTGTTATTGACTTGTTTATACTTTACTCCATGTGAAACTCTGTGTTGTTGTCTGTTCACACTGCTATGCTATATCTTGGCCAGTGTAAGGGTTGTCGTCGGGAGAAAGAGAGGAGGACCAAAGCGCAGCGTGGTAAGTGTTCATGATGATGTTTAATTAAAACTCAGAACACTAAACAATAAATGACGTGAATTTACCAAAACCCAAACAGTACCGTGTGGCCCAAACACTCACACGGAAACAAACACCCACCAACCAAAACCCAAACAGTACCGCGTGGCCCAAACACTCACACGGAAACAAACACCCACCAACCAAAAGTGAAACCCAGGTTACCTAAGTATGATTCTCAATCAGGGACAACAATTGACAGCTGCCTCTGATTGAGAACCATACTAGGCCGAACACAAAAACCAACATAGAAAAACAAACATAGACTGCCCACCTCAACTCACGCCCTGACCATACTAAAACAAAGACAAAACAAAGGAACTAAGGTCAGAACGTGACATCCAGGTTGCAGTTGTAAATGAGAACCTGTTCTCAACTAGCCTACCTGGTTAAATAAAGGTGAATTTTTTTAATATATTTTTTTTAAAAGCTTATTATTTTGGGGTTGTTGTGCCCAGTCAGTTGAATTGAGTCAATCAGTAACCACAGCAGGTGCATGAAGCAGTTTTTCTTCAATGACCTTGTAGCCCACTCACTGCCATTCCTACAACTTTTCTAGTCAAAGATACCTTGTACATTGTATATCCTTATCTTTGACAGTGCATTCGGAAAGTTACAGCCTTATTCTATAATGGATTCAATCATTTTTCCCTCATCAATCTACACTCAATAACCCATAATGAAAAAGCAAAAACAGGGTTTTAGAATTTCTTAGCAAATTTATAGAAATACAAAAAATGGAAATATCACATTTACATAAGTATTCAGTCCCTTTACTCAGTACCTTGTTTCAGTTCCTTTGGCAGTGATTATAGCTTTGAATTTTCTTTCGCGGCACAGCTATTTTCAGGTCATCTAGCTGTTGGGATTGGTTTTGTTGAGGTGTCTTTCTCAGTCTAATACAGCATTGAGTTCCTTGTTACATTAGGTTTCCATGATACTGTATTTGATAAATACACCCCAATAATCTGTGCTACACATGGTAATAATAATAAATAATAAATCACACAATCTTTTGGAGGGAAATGACTTTGATTCCTCTCCTAGTTATTCTGTATCCAATCTCATTTATCTAGCTTCAGGAGCTTTGTATTTGCTCAGGCTGCATTTACATGTCACACAGGGATCCACACGACACCGTACAAAGACAACATTTTGACAAGCATTACAAACCGTGAACACACAGGCTCACCGGGCTCCCCTTCCCTCCCGAATTCCAACGCAGGAAAAAAAATCACTTGATGTGGGAAATCATCAGAACACTGGTGGAGGAGACACCCTCAGCCTTGAGCCTTTGCAGAGGTTGCACACACACACACACACACACACACACACACACACACACACACACACACACACACACACACACACACACACACACACACACACACACACACACACACACACACACACACACACACACACACACACACACACACACACACAGAGCTGCGAGAGAGGAGCCCATTAAAATACACTACGGAAAATGAGATTTGGGAAGCCCTGTGAAAAACGATGCGTGTAATGATCTCTTTCCTCCTCCGTTTATCTGCTGAGGATTTGGAGGAGGCTTTAAGGTTTTCCACCCTATGGCCTCCTCAGCCTCCCCCGTACTCAGCATTAATATTCATGCTTATTCTCTCTCTGTATGAGTTTTGTTATTTTTAATATAAAATATACAGACTCTCTAGTGGCTTCTGTTGTTGTGAATACTCAAAGACTGGATTATCATTGTGAATTTATAGACACTGCAGAAGTTTGTGCTGTTATGAATATGTAGTCTAGAATCAGTGTTTGGTTGTTGTAGACTGGATGTACATAAGGATTGTTTTGGGTTGAGTGTTGTGGAAAGGTGAGTCAGAATGAAAGAGAAATATCTCTTGTTTCACTTCTTGTTTTTTGGTTTCTAATTAACTTCCTGAGTGAGGGGGGAAGGAGGGGGAGACAGAGAGAGAAAGAGACAGAGCTAGACAGAGATCGAGAGAGTGTAATGTTTACTGAACATTTTTTATTGTTTATTTCACTTTTGTTTATTATCTATTTCACTTGCTTTGGCAATGTAAACATAAGTTTCCCATGCCAATAAAGCCCTTTGAATTGAATTGAATAGAGAGTCTGATGGTGAGAGAGAGCGAGAGAGATGACTCATCACCTCAGTGACTATGTGCACCCAGATCCATTCAGATCCAGTCTGGCAATCTCTCAAAAACAAACTCAACATCAACAACATATTACACCATCTGTACTCGCTCATTTTTGCCATCAAATTATTTTTCTTCACATTTCAAATTGGTTCCCTATTCTAAATAAGTTCCTAAATATATATATATATATATATATATATATCCTTCCCTCTCTCTCTTTCTCCTTACTTCCCTTTCTTTCTCTCTCTCTCCTTCCCTCTCTCTCAGGATGTTCATAGGAAACCAAGAGAGGCAGATGTAGTGTCAGCCTACATACAGTATGTAAAAGCCCAGCTGTCTACCGGGACAGCAGCACCCTGCGCTGTGGCCTGCTGCTATTCTACACAGAGTGAAACCACACTGACAGCCACCACAGCGGATAACAGCTAATGAAACACCCAGAGAGAGAGAGAGAGAGAGAGAGAGAGAGAGAGAGAGAGAGAGAGAGAGAGAGAGAGAGAGGGAGAGAGAGAGAGAGAGAGAGAGAGAGAGTTCACAGTCCAAGGCCAAGACATACATCTGCAATGTAAAGGCAACTACAATAAAGGGTATTTTGACACAACAAGCACTGTAGTTGTATGGAGTTAGTTGACAGGGGTGATGCAACTAGAAGATATTTCAGACTTTTTTTCAGACTCCTCTCCTCTCCTCTCCTCTCCTCTCCTCTCCCATTCACATGCAAATCAGTGTTTAATCTCAGTGCCTTAATGGAGAACCATGGCAACAGAGACAGTCCTAATTAAGCAGAGGCTCAGGTTAAGAGCTGCCTGCATGTTGCTACCACTCACATAATCAGCATATACATACATATACACACTCACACAAGTTCTATAGCAGCTTATAAAAACCCCTTAGCTGTGTTCATTGTCATGTGACTATGACTCTAGGTTCTGCCTCTCTTATTTCCAGCCATATTAAAGCTATTAGGAGAACACATGTTCCAGACCAGTAGTTTTCAGACCAGAAATCCTACTGCCAGACAAGACCCAGACGGTACTGCAGACTGATGAAAACTACTGCCAGACAAGACCCAGACGGCATTGCAGACTGATGAAAACTAATGCCAGACAAGACCCAGACGGCACTGCAGACTGATGAAAACTAATGCCAGGCAAGACCCAGGCGGCACTGCAGACTGATGAAAACTAATGCCAGACAAGACCCAGACGGCACTGCAGACTGATGAAAACTACTGCCAGACAAGACCCAGACGGCACTGCAGACTGATGAAAACTACTGCCAGACAAGACCCAGACGGATCTGCAGACTGATGAAAACTAATGCCAGACAAGACCCAGATCACACTGCAGACTGATGAAAACTACTGCCAGACAAGACCCAGATCACACTGCAGACTGATGAAAACTACTGCCAGACAAGACCCAGATCACACTGCAGACTGATGAAAACTACTGCCAGACAAGACCCAGATCACACTGCAGACTGATGAAAACTACTGCCAGACAAGACCCAGATCATTCTGCAGACTAATGAAAACTAGTGCCAGACAAGAAGATCAAACTGCAGACTGATGAAAACTATCAAACTGCAGACTGATGAAAACTACTGCCAGACAAGACCCAGACGGCACTGCAGACTGATGAAAACTACTGCCAGACAAGACCCAGACGGCACTGCAGACTGATGAAAACTACTGCCAGACAAGACCCAGACGGCACTGCAGACTGATGAAAACTACTGCCAGACAAGACCCAGATCACACTGCAGACTGATGAAAACTACTGCCAGACAAGACCCAGATCACACTGCAGACTGATGAAAACTACTGCCAGATAAGACCCAGACGGATCTGCAGACTGATGAAAACTAATGCCAGACAAGACCCAGATCACACTGCAGACTGATGAAAACTACTGCCAGACAAGACCCAGACGGCACTGCAGACTGATGAAAACTACTGCCAGACAAGACCCAGACGGCACTGCAGACTGATGAAAACTACTGCCAGACAAGACCCAGATCACACTGCAGACTGATGAAAACTACTGCCAGACAAGACCCAGATCACACTGCAGACTGATGAAAACTACTGCCAGATAAGACCCAGACGGATCTGCAGACTGATGAAAACTAATGCCAGACAAGACCCAGATCACACTGCAGACTGATGAAAACTACTGCCAGACAAGACCCAGATCACACTGCAGACTGATGAAAACTACTGACAGACAAGACCCAGATCACACTGCAGACTGATGAAAACTACTGCCAGACAAGACCCAGATCACACTGTAGACTGATTAAAACTACTGCCAGACAAGACCCAGATCACACTGCAGACTGATGAAAACTACTGCCAGACAAGACCCAGATCAAACTGCAGACTGATGAAAACTAATGCCAGACAAGACCCAGATCATTCTGCAGACTGATGAAAACTACTGCCAGACAAGACCCAGACGGCACTGCAGACTGATGAAAACTACTGCCAGACAAGACCCAGATCACACTGCAGACTGATGAAAACTACTGCCAGACACATACAGGTTTTTACTGTCATGCATGACAATTATACAAAGAGAGAGTCACCCACACACAGAGAGAAAGAGATTGAAAGAGAGAGAGGGAGAAAGAGAGAGAGTCACCCACACACAGAGAGAAAGAGATTGAAAGAGAGAGAGGGATAAAGAGAGAGAGAGAGATTACCTATTCAAAATAGTCAACTTACAAACGTAGACCGTGACAGTCCTTCTGGCACGTCTGAAAGCTTCATGTACAGAAGTGTATTATCATTCATTCATATTGTGTTGATCTATAATCCGAGTCAGGGCTTTACAGTAAGATTGGCAACTGGTGGCTGGGCTGGGGACCATAAACACATGTCTCCAACACTTCATTCATTTGACTAATAATTCCCACCGCTCTTACACTGGAAGTTGGGGGTTGGCATCCAAGGAAATGTTCAACTCTCAGTCCTTTATTCTATTTTCCTGTCAGTCCTTTTATTTGATTTGTTTATGCATATGCATAATGTACACGTAGCCTTATGTACGGTAGGTGTTAATGTGGGGAAACTAGACAAAAACACCACCAGAACCACAATAGTTCACTTCCCCTTCCTGTCACTATCCAGTCGCTCTACTGTCGCTCCACTGTCTCTCCACTGTCTCCCCACTGTCTCTCCACTGTCTCTACACTGTCGCTCCACTGTCTCTCCACTCTCTCCCCACTGTCTTTCCACTGTCTCTCCACTGTCTCTCCACTGTCGCTCCACTGTCTCCCCACTGTCTCTCCACTGTCGCTCCACTGTCTCCCCACTGTCTCTCCACTGTCTCTCCAGAGACCTTCTCCACTACCTTCAGAATAAACATTCCTCGTCACGTAGGACACACCAGGAACAGATGGACACATGTATCTTTTGCCTGTGAATATAAACCTCGTTCCTGCAGTGTGCTGTCTGTGCGTGCTACTGCCCTAATGATCAGGTAATCACCAGAGCCCTGTAAACAAACATCCTCAATAATGACAATACAGAATGAAGGTGTGTGTGGAAAATGATTGTTTGATACGACAGGTAATTGCAACAAGGATGGAAATATAATCCATGAGCTATATGTGTTAGGTAACTGTTCTTTATTGCTTCAACAGTCACAAGATACATGTGAAATGTATGTTCCTGGTGGGCATATCTGTCATATTTGGGTGACAAAGCGTTCACACACACAGACATCTTATCTAAATCTCTCTAAATTGATCAATCAGAAGAAAATCAATGGCATTTGGACATCTTGGAATGCGTCCGTAAATCAATACGAAACCTGAACGCAAGACACCGTAAATCCTTTTGTTCACTGGAACTGCCAACTAATAAAAGGCATGAATTTATAGCCGGTGCAGGAAGGGAAGTGAAGTATGAAATATGAGTAGGTAATCACAGCCTGGGATTTCTTCCGGCAGGACGGGATGCTGAGAATGCGGAACCCTGCGGAACATTGAGTGTCAGAGTGTCAAAGTTCCACTGAAAGAGAGAGATAGAGAGACATAGAGAGTGAGAGACAGAAAGAGAGTGAGAGACAGAGAGAGAGTGAGAGACAGAGAGAGAGTGAGAGACAGAGAGAGAGAGAGAGACAGAGACAGAGAGACAGAGAGAGAGAGAGGAGAGAGAAAGAGAGAGAGAGAGGAGAGAGAGAGAGTGAGAGACAGAAAGACAGATAGAGAGTGAGAGACAGAGAGAGAGGGAGGGAGAGAGAGAGAGAGAGACAGAGAGAGAGAGAGAGAGAGACAGAGAGAGAGAGAGAGAGAGAGAGAGAGAGAGAGAGAGAGAGAGAGAGAGAGAGAGAGAGAGAGAGAGAGAGAGAGAGAGAGAGAGAGAGAGAGAGAGAGAGAGAGAGAGAGAGAGAGAGAGAGAGAGAGAGAGAGAGAGAGAGAGAGAGAGAGAGAGAGAGAGAGAGAGAGAGAGAGAGAGAGAGAGAGAGAGAGAGAGAGAGAGAGAGAGAGAGAGAGAGAGAGAGAGAGAGAGAGAGAGAGAGAGAGAGAGAGAGAGAGAGAGAGAGGGAGTGAGAGAGAGAGAGAGGGGTGAGAGAGAGAGAGGGGGAGAGAGAGACAGAGAAAGAGGGAGAGAGAGAGAGAGAGGGAGTGAGAGAGAGAGAGGGGGAGAGAGAGAGGGGGGGGGGGAGAGAGAGGGAGTGAGAGAGAGAGAGAGAGAAGGCTGTGAAGGAGGAAGAGCTGTAGGAAACGGAGGATAGGAAAGGTAGTTAGGTGACAAGGAAAGGGAGAATAACCACTTTATGTGTATACAAAGGATTTGTGTATTTTACAATTTGTGTAATGCACAGATCATACAATTTACACGTTGACAGTACATACATTAAATACAGTATACACAACATAATCAACTCTTTGAGTATTCATTGAACTAATATCTGAGTCTCACTGAGCCAAACAGTATGATGGGCATGTATTCGTGTGGAACTGAACTACCTATGAGAATGTTTATTATGGAGCTCACTACCCAACTCATCCATTTAGAAAGGATTTGATGACAATCATCTTTTATTCCTCACCCTTTCTTTTCCAGCCCCCAAAACCTTCTCCCATAGTGGTAATATACTGTACCATCCCACCATTCACCATCCACCTCATTAGCATGTTCTATACATGCAGCTCATGAACTCATCACGCTCACAAAGATCAGAATTCACTATAAAAAAGGAAAGGCTCACATCCCGAGGGAGAAAAGATGCATGAAAAGATGCTTGAGCTTCGTTGTACAATACAATTTAGAGATGTGAAAATCTCCCCTTTAATCCAGAAATCTGAGCGCTGTAAAGAGGGGTTTGTGTCTGTCAGTGCTAACGTCCTTGTCACTGCTGCATTGTTTCAGTCAGTGTAGAGGAGACAACAACCAGACCATGTTGCTGCATTGTTCCAGTCAGTGTAGAGGAGACAACAACCAGACCATGTTACTGCTGCATCTTCAGAGTCACAGTGTAGAGACAATAACCAGACCATGTTGCTGCATCTTCAGAGTCACAGTGTAGAGACAACAACCAGACCATGTTACTGCATCTTCAGAGTCACAGTGTAGAGGAGACAACAACCAGACCATGTTACTGCTGCATCTTCAGAGTCATAGTGTATAGACAACAACCAGACCATGTTACTGCTGTATCTTCAGAGTCACAGTGTAGAGACAACAACCAGACCATGTTACTGCTGCATCTTCAGAGTCACAGTGTAGAGACAACAACCAGACCATGTTACTGCTGTATCTTCAGAGTCACAGTGTAGAGACAACAACCAGACCATGTTCCTGCATCTTCAGAGTCGCAGTGTAGAGGAGACAACAACCAGACCATGTTGCTGCATCTTCAGAGTCACAGTGTAGAGGAGACAACAACCAGACCATGTTACTGCTGTATCTTCAGAGTCACAGTGTAGAGACAACAACCAGACCATGTTACTGCTGTATCTTCAGAGTCACAGTGTAGAGACAACAACCAGACCATGTTGCTGCATCTTCAGAGTCACAGTGTAGAGGAGACAACAACCAGACCATGTTACTGCTGTATCTTCAGAGTCACAGTGTAGAGACAACAACCAGACCATGTTGCTGTATCTTCAGAGTCACAGTGTAGAGACAACAACCAGACCATGTTGCTGTATCTTCAGAGTCACAGTGTAGAGACAACAACCAGACCATGTTGCTGTATCTTCAGAGTCACAGTGTAAAGGAGACAACAACCAGACCATGTTGCTGCATCTTCAGAGTCACAGTGTAGAGGAGACAACAACCAGACCATGTTGCTGCATCTTCAGAGTCACAGTGTAGAGACAACAACCAGACCATGTTGCTGTATCTTCAGAGTCACAGTGTAGAGACAACAACCAGACCATGTTACTGCATCTTCAGAGTCACAGTGTAGAGGAGACAACAACCAGACCATGTTGCTGCATCTTCAGAGTCACAGTGTAGAGACAACAACCAGACCATGTTACTGCATCTTCAGAGTCACAGTGTAGAGGAGACAACAACCAGACCATGTTACTGCTGCATCTTCAGAGTCATAGTGTATAGACAACAACCAGACCATGTTACTGCTGTATCTTCAGAGTCACAGTGTAGAGACAACAACCAGACCATGTTGCTGCATCTTCAGAGTCACAGTGTAGAGGAGACAACAACCAGACCATGTTACTGCTGCATCTTCAGAGTCACAGTGTAGAGACAACAACCAGACCATGTTGCTGTATCTTCAGAGTCACAGTGTAGAGACAACAACCAGACCATGTTCCTGCATCTTCAGAGTCGCAGTGTAGAGGAGACAACAACCAGACCATGTTGCTGCATCTTCAGAGTCACAGTGTAGAGGAGACAACAACCAGACCATGTTACTGCTGTATCTTCAGAGTCACAGTGTAGAGACAACAACCAGACCATGTTACTGCTGTATCTTCAGAGTCACAGTGTAGAGACAACAACCAGACCATGTTGCTGCATCTTCAGAGTCACAGTGTAGAGGAGACAACAACCAGACCATGTTACTGCTGTATCTTCAGAGTCACAGTGTAGAGACAACAACCAGACCATGTTGCTGTATCTTCAGAGTCACAGTGTAGAGACAACAACCAGACCATGTTGCTGTATCTTCAGAGTCACAGTGTAGAGACAACAACCAGACCATGTTGCTGTATCTTCAGAGTCACAGTGTAGGAGACAACAACCAGACCATGTTGCTGCATCTTCAGAGTCACAGTGTAGAGGAGACAACAACCAGACCATGTTGCTGCATCTTCAGAGTCACAGTGTAGAGACAACAACCAGACCATGTTGCTGTATCTTCAGAGTCACAGTGTAGAGACAACAACCAGACCATGTTACTGCATCTTCAGAGTCACAGTGTAGAGACAACAACCAGACCATGTTGCTGCATCTTCAGAGTCACAGTGTAGAGACAACAACCAGACCATGTTACTGCATCTTCAGAGTCACAGTGTAGAGGAGACAACAACCAGACCATGTTGCTGCATCTTCAGAGTCACAGTGTAGAGGAGACAACAACCAGACCATGTTGCTGTATCTTCAGAGTCACAGTGTAGAGACAACAACCAGACCATGTTGCTGCATCTTCAGAGTCACAGTGTAGAGGAGACAACAACCAGACCATGTTGCTGTATCTTCAGAGTCACAGTGTAGAGGAGACAACAACCAGACCATGTTGCTGTATCTTCAGAGTCACAGTGTAGAGACAACAACCAGACCATGTTGCTGTATCTTCAGTCACAGTGTAGAGGAGACAACAACCAGACCATGTTGCTGTATCTTCAGAGTCACAGTGTAGAGACAACAACCAGACCATGTTACTGCTGTATCTTCAGAGTCACAGTGTAGAGACAACAACCAGACCATGTTACTGCTGTATCTTCAGAGTCACAGTGTAGAGACAACAACCAGACCATGTTGCTGTATCTTCAGAGTCACAGTGTAGAGACAACAACCAGACCATGTTGCTGTATCTTCAGAGTCACAGTGTAGAGACAACAACCAGACCATGTTGCTGTATCTTCAGAGTCACAGTGTAGAGGAGACAACAACCAGACCATGTTGCTGTATCTTCAGAGTCACAGTGTAGAGACAACAACCAGACCATGTTGCTGTATCTTCAGAGTCACAGTGTAGAGACAACAACCAGACCATGTTGCTGTATCTTCAGAGTCACAGTGTAGAGACAACAACCAGACCATGTTACTGCATCTTCAGAGTCACAGTGTAGAGGAGACAACAACCAGACCATGTTGCTGTATCTTCAGAGTCACAGTGTAGAGACAACAACCAGACCATGTTGCTGTATCTTCAGAGTCACAGTGTAGAGACAACAACCAGACCATGTTGCTGTATCTTCAGAGTCACAGTGTAGAGACAACAACCAGACCATGTTGCTGTATCTTCAGAGTCACAGTGTAGAGACAACAACCAGACCATGTTACTGCATCTTCAGTCACAGTGTAGAGGAGACAACAACCAGACCATGTTGCTGTATCTTCAGAGTCACAGTGTAGAGACAACAACCAGACCATGTTGCTGTATCTTCAGAGTCACAGTGTAGAGACAACAACCAGACCATGTTACTGCATCTTCAGAGTCACAGTGTAGAGGAGACAACAACCAGACCATGTTGCTGTTGCATCTTCAGAGTCACAGTGTAGAGACAACAACCAGACCATGTTACTGCTGCATCTTCAGAGTCACAGTGTAGAGGAGACAACAACCAGACCATGTTACTGCTGCATCTTCAGAGTCACAGTGTAGAGACAACAACCAGACCATGTTGCTGCATCTTCAGAGTCACAGTGTAGAGGAGACAACAACCAGACCATGTTACTGCTGCATCTTCAGAGTCACAGTGTAGAGACAACAACCAGACCATGTTGCTGCATCTTCAGAGTCACAGTGTAGAGGAGACAACAACCAGACCATGTTGCTGCTGCATCTTCAGAGTCACAGTGTAGAGGAGACAACAACCAGACCATGTTGCTGCATCTTCAGAGTCACAGTGTAGAGACAACAACCAGACCATGTTGCTGTATCTTCAGAGTCACAGTGTAGAGGAGACAACAACCAGACCATGTTGCTGTATCTTCAGAGTCACAGTGTAGAGACAACAACCAGACCATGTTGCTGTATCTTCAGAGTCACAGTGTAGAGGAGACAACAACCAGACCATGTTGCTGCATCTTCAGAGTCACAGTGTAGAGGAGACAACAACCAGACCATGTTGCTGCATCTTCAGAGTCACAGTGTAGAGGAGACAACAACCAGACCATGTTGCTGTATCTTCAGAGTCACAGTGTAGAGACAACAACCAGACCATGTTACTGCTGCATCTTCAGAGTCACAGTGTAGAGGAGACAACAACCAGACCATGTTACTGCATCTTCAGAGTCACAGTGTAGAGACAACAACCAGACCATGTTGCTGTATCTTCAGAGTCACAGTGTAGAGACAACAACCAGACCATGTTGCTGTATCTTCAGAGTCACAGTGTAGAGGAGACAACAACCAGACCATGTTGCTGCATCTTCAGAGTCACAGTGTAGAGGAGACAACAACCAGACCATGTTGCTGCATCTTCAGAGTCACAGTGTAGAGGAGACAACAACCAGACCATGTTGCTGTATCTTCAGAGTTATAGTGTAGAGACAACAACCAGACCAGTGTAGAGGAGACAACAACAACCAGACCATGTTGCTGTTACTGCATCTTCAGAGTCACAGTGTAGAGGAGACAACAACCAGACCATGTTACTGCATCTTCAGAGTCACAGTGTAGAGGAGACAACAACCAGACCATGTTACTGCTGCATCTTCAGAGTCACAGTGTAGAGGAGACAACAACCAGACCATGTTGCTGCATCTTCAGAGTCACAGTGTAGAGGAGACAACAACCAGACCAGCTGCTATCTTCAGAGTCACAGTGTAGAGACAACAACCAGACCATGTTGCTGCTGCATCTTCAGAGTCACAGTGTAGAGGAGACAACAACCAGACCATGTTGCTGCTGCATCTTCAGAGTCACAGTGTAGAGACAACAACCAGACCATGTTGCTGTATCTTCAGAGTCACAGTGTAGAGGAGACAACAACCAGACCATGTTGCTGTATCTTCAGAGTCACAGTGTAGAGACAACAACCAGACCATGTTGCTGTATCTTCAGTCACAGTGTAGAGGAGACAACAACCAGACCATGTTGCTGTATCTTCAGAGTCACAGTGTAGAGACAACAACCAGACCATGTTACTGCATCTTCAGAGTCACAGTGTAGAGGAGACAACAACCAGACCATGTTGCTGCTGTATCTTCAGAGTCACAGTGTAGAGGAGACAACAACCAGACCATGTTACTGCTGCATCTTCAGAGTCACAGTGTAGAGGAGACAACAACCAGACCATGTTGCTGCATCTTCAGAGTCACAGTGTAGAGGAGACAACAACCAGACCATGTTACTGCATCTTCAGAGTCACAGTGTAGAGGAGACAACAACCAGACCATGTTGCTGTATCTTCAGAGTCACAGTGTAGAGGAGACAACAACCAGACCATGTTGCTGCATCTTCAGAGTCACAGTGTAGAGACAACAACCAGACCATGTTACTGCTGTATCTTCAGAGTCACAGTGTAGAGACAACAACCAGACCATGTTGCTGTATCTTCAGAGTCACAGTGTAGAGGAGACAACAACCAGACCATGTTGCTGTATCTTCAGTCACAGTGTAGAGGAGACAACAACCAGACCATGTTGCATCTTCAGAGTCACAGTGTAGAGACAACAACCAGACCATGTACTGCTGTATCTTCAGAGTCACAGTGTAGAGACAACAACCAGACCATGTTACTGCATCTTCAGATCTTCAGAGTTCTGTATCTTCAGAGTGTAGTGTAGAGACAACAACCAGACCATGTTGCTGTTGCATCTTCAGAGTCACAGTGTAGAGGAGACAACAACCAGACCATGTTACTGCTGTATCTTCAGAGTCACAGTGTAGAGACAACAACCAGACCATGTTGCTGTATCTTCAGAGTCACAGTGTAGAGGAGACAACAACCAGACCATGTTGCTGTATCTTCAGAGTCACAGTGTAGAGACAACAACCAGACCATGTTGCTGTATCTTCAGAGTCACAGTGTAGAGACAACAACCAGACCATGTTGCTGTATCTTCAGAGTCACAGTGTAGAGACAACAACCAGACCATGTTACTGCATCTTCAGTCACAGTGTAGAGGAGACAACAACCAGACCATGTTGCTGTATCTTCAGAGTCACAGTGTAGAGACAACAACCAGACCATGTTGCTGTATCTTCAGAGTCACAGTGTAGAGACAACAACCAGACCATGTTGCTGTATCTTCAGAGTCACAGTGTAGAGACAACAACCAGACCATGTTGCTGTATCTTCAGAGTCACAGTGTAGAGACAACAACCAGACCATGTTACTGCATCTTCAGTCACAGTGTAGAGGAGACAACAACCAGACCATGTTGCTGTATCTTCAGAGTCACAGTGTAGAGACAACAACCAGACCATGTTGCTGTATCTTCAGAGTCACAGTGTAGAGACAACAACCAGACCATGTTACTGCATCTTCAGAGTCACAGTGTAGAGGAGACAACAACCAGACCATGTTGCTGTTGCATCTTCAGAGTCACAGTGTAGAGACAACAACCATACCATGTTACTGCTGCATCTTCAGAGTCACAGTGTAGAGGAGACAACAACCAGACCATGTTACTGCTGCATCTTCAGAGTCACAGTGTAGAGACAACAACCAGACCATGTTACTGCTGCATCTTCAGAGTCACAGTGTAGAGGAGACAACAACCAGACCATGTTACTGCTGCATCTTCAGAGTCACAGTGTAGAGACAACAACCAGACCATGTTACTGCTGCATCTTCAGAGTCACAGTGTAGAGGAGACAACAACCAGACCATGTTGCTGCTGCATCTTCAGAGTCACAGTGTAGAGGAGACAACAACCAGACCATGTTTCTGCTGCATCTTCAGAGTCACAGTGTAGAGACAACAACCAGACCATGTTGCTGTATCTTCAGAGTCACAGTGTAGAGGAGACAACAACCAGACCATGTTGCTGTATCTTCAGAGTCACAGTGTAGAGACAACAACCAGACCATGTTGCTGTATCTTCAGAGTCACAGTGTAGAGGAGACAACAACCAGACCATGTTGCTGTATCTTCAGAGTCACAGTGTAGAGGAGACAACAACCAGACCATGTTGCTGCATCTTCAGAGTCATAGTGTAGAGGAGACAACAACCAGACCATGTTGCTGTATCTTCAGTCACAGTGTAGAGACAACAACCAGACCATGTTTCTGCTGCATCTTCAGAGTCACAGTGTAGAGGAGACAACAACCAGACCATGTTACTGCATCTTCAGAGTCACAGTGTAGAGACAACAACCAGACCATGTTGCTGTATCTTCAGAGTCACAGTGTAGAGGAGACAACAACCAGACCATGTTGCTGTATCTTCAGAGTCACAGTGTAGAGGAGACAACAACCAGACCATGTTGCTGCATCTTCAGAGTCATAGTGTAGAGGAGACAACAACCAGACCATGTTGCTGCATCTTCAGAGTCACATTGTAGAGGAGACAACAACCAGACCATGTTGCTGTATCTTCAGAGTCATAGTGTAGAGACAACAACCAGACCATGTTACTGCTGCATCTTCAGAGTCACAGTGTAGAGGAGACAACAACCAGACCATGTTACTGCTGCATCTTCAGAGTCACAGTGTAGAGACAACAACCAGACCATGTTACTGCATCTTCAGAGTCACAGTGTAGAGGAGACAACAACCAGACCATGTTACTGCTGCATCTTCAGAGTCACAGTGTAGAGGAGACAACAACCAGACCATGTTACTGCTGCATCTTCAGAGTCACAGTGTAGAGGAGACAACAACCAGACCATGTTGCTGCTGCATCTTCAGAGTCACAGTGTAGAGGAGACAACAACCAGACCATGTTACTGCTGCATTGTTCCAGTCAGTGTAGAGGAGACAACAACCAGACCATGTTGCTGCATCTTCAGAGTCACAGTGTAGAGACAACAACCAGACCATGTTGCTGCTGCATCTTCAGAGTCACAGTGTAGAGACAACAACCAGACCATGTTGCTGCTGCATCTTCAGAGTCACAGTGTAGAGACAACAACCAGACCATGTTGCTGTATCTTCAGAGTCACAGTGTAGAGACAACAACCAGACCATGTTGCTGTATCTTCAGTCACAGTGTAGAGACAACAACCAGACCATGTTGCTGTATCTTCAGTCACAGTGTAGAGACAACAACCAGACCATGTTTCTGCTGCATCTTCAGAGTCACAGTGTAGAGACAACAACCAGACCATGTTGCTGTATCTTCAGAGTCACAGTGTAGAGGAGACAACAACCAGACCATGTTGCTGTATCTTCAGTCACAGTGTAGAGGAGACAACAACCAGACCATGTTGCTGTATCTTCAGAGTCACAGTGTAGAGACAACAACCAGACCATGTTACTGCATCTTCAGAGTCACAGTATAGAGGAGACAACAACCAGACCATGTTGCTGCTGTATCTTCAGAGTCACAGTGTAGAGGAGACAACAACCAGACCATGTTACTGCTGCATCTTCAGAGTCACAGTGTAGAGGAGACAACAACCAGACCATGTTGCTGCATCTTCAGAGTCACAGTGTAGAGGAGACAACAACCAGACCATGTTACTGCATCTTCAGAGTCACAGTGTAGAGGAGACAACAACCAGACCATGTTGCTGTATCTTCAGAGTCACAGTGTAGAGGAGACAACAACCAGACCATTTTGCTGCATCTTCAGAGTCACAGTGTAGAGACAACAACCAGACCATGTTACTGCTGTATCTTCAGAGTCACAGTGTAGAGACAACAACCAGACCATGTTGCTGTATCTTCAGAGTCACAGTGTAGAGGAGACAACAACCAGACCATGTTGCTGTATCTTCAGAGTCACAGTGTAGAGGAGACAACAACCAGACCATGTTGCTGTATCTTCAGAGTCACAGTGTAGAGACAACAACCAGACCATGTTGCTGTATCTTCAGAGTCACAGTGTAGAGACAACAACCAGACCATGTTACTGCATCTTCAGAGTCACAGTGTAGAGGAGACAACAACCAGACCATGTTGCTGTATCTTCAGAGTTATAGTGTAGAGACAACAACCAGACCATGTTACTGCTGCATCTTCAGAGTCACAGTGTAGAGGAGACAACAACCAGACCATGTTACTGCTGTATCTTCAGAGTCACAGTGTAGAGACAACAACCAGACCATGTTGCTGTATCTTCAGAGTCACAGTGTAGAGACAACAACCAGACCATGTTGCTGTATCTTCAGAGTCACAGTGTAGAGACAACAACCAGACCATGTTGCTGTATCTTCAGAGTCACAGTGTAGGAGACAACAACCAGACCATGTTGCTGCATCTTCAGAGTCACAGTGTAGAGGAGACAACAACCAGACCATGTTGCTGCATCTTCAGAGTCACAGTGTAGAGACAACAACCAGACCATGTTGCTGTATCTTCAGAGTCACAGTGTAGAGACAACAACCAGACCATGCTACTGCATCTTCAGAGTCACAGTGTAGAGGAGACAACAACCAGACCATGTTGCTGCATCTTCAGAGTCACAGTGTAGAGACAACAACCAGACCATGTTACTGCATCTTCAGAGTCACAGTGTAGAGGAGACAACAACCAGACCATGTTGCTGCATCTTCAGAGTCACAGTGTAGAGGAGACAACAACCAGACCATGTTGCTGTATCTTCAGAGTCACAGTGTAGAGACAACAACCAGACCATGTTGCTGCATCTTCAGAGTCACAGTGTAGAGGAGACAACAACCAGACCATGTTGCTGTATCTTCAGAGTCACAGTGTAGAGGAGACAACAACCAGACCATGTTGCTGTATCTTCAGAGTCACAGTGTAGAGACAACAACCAGACCATGTTGCTGTATCTTCAGTCACAGTGTAGAGGAGACAACAACCAGACCATGTTGCTGTATCTTCAGAGTCACAGTGTAGAGACAACAACCAGACCATGTTACTGCTGTATCTTCAGAGTCACAGTGTAGAGACAACAACCAGACCATGTTACTGCTGTATCTTCAGAGTCACAGTGTAGAGACAACAACCAGACCATGTTGCTGTATCTTCAGAGTCACAGTGTAGAGACAACAACCAGACCATGTTGCTGTATCTTCAGAGTCACAGTGTAGAGACAACAACCAGACCATGTTGCTGCATCTTCAGAGTCACAGTGTAGAGGAGACAACAACCAGACCATGTTGCTGTATCTTCAGAGTCACAGTGTAGAGACAACAACCAGACCATGTTGCTGTATCTTCAGAGTCACAGTGTAGAGACAACAACCAGACCATGTTGCTGTATCTTCAGAGTCACAGTGTAGAGACAACAACCAGACCATGTTACTGCATCTTCAGTCACAGTGTAGAGGAGACAACAACCAGACCATGTTGCTGTATCTTCAGAGTCACAGTGTAGAGACAACAACCAGACCATGTTGCTGTATCTTCAGAGTCACAGTGTAGAGACAACAACCAGACCATGTTGCTGTATCTTCAGAGTCACAGTGTAGAGACAACAACCAGACCATGTTGCTGTATCTTCAGAGTCACAGTGTAGAGACAACAACCAGACCATGTTACTGCATCTTCAGTCACAGTGTAGAGGAGACAACAACCAGACCATGTTGCTGTATCTTCAGAGTCACAGTGTAGAGACAACAACCAGACCATGTTGCTGTATCTTCAGAGTCACAGTGTAGAGACAACAACCAGACCATGTTACTGCATCTTCAGAGTCACAGTGTAGAGGAGACAACAACCAGACCATGTTGCTGTTGCATCTTCAGAGTCACAGTGTAGAGACAACAACCAGACCATGTTACTGCTGCATCTTCAGAGTCACAGTGTAGAGGAGACAACAACCAGACCATGTTACTGCTGCATCTTCAGAGTCACAGTGTAGAGACAACAACCAGACCATGTTACTGCTGCATCTTCAGAGTCACAGTGTAGAGGAGACAACAACCAGACCATGTTACTGCTGCATCTTCAGAGTCACAGTGTAGAGACAACAACCAGACCATGTTACTGCTGCATCTTCAGAGTCACAGTGTAGAGGAGACAACAACCAGACCATGTTGCTGCTGCATCTTCAGAGTCACAGTGTAGAGGAGACAACAACCAGACCATGTTGCTGCTGCATCTTCAGAGTCACAGTGTAGAGACAACAACCAGACCATGTTGCTGTATCTTCAGAGTCACAGTGTAGAGGAGACAACAACCAGACCATGTTGCTGTATCTTCAGAGTCACAGTGTAGAGACAACAACCAGACCATGTTGCTGTATCTTCAGAGTCACAGTGTAGAGGAGACAACAACCAGACCATGTTGCTGTATCTTCAGAGTCACAGTGTAGAGGAGACAACAACCAGACCATGTTGCTGTATCTTCAGAGTCACAGTGTATAGACAACAACCAGACCATGTTGCTGTATCTTCAGTCACAGTGTAGAGACAACAACCAGACCATGTTTCTGCTGCATCTTCAGAGTCACAGTGTAGAGGAGACAACAACCAGACCATGTTACTGCATCTTCAGAGTCACAGTGTAGAGACAACAACCAGACCATGTTTCTGTATCTTCAGAGTCACAGTGTAGAGGAGACAACAACCAGACCATGTTGCTGTATCTTCAGAGTCACAGTGTAGAGGAGACAACAACCAGACCATGTTGCTGCATCTTCAGAGTCATAGTGTAGAGGAGACAACAACCAGACCATGTTGCTGCATCTTCAGAGTCACAGTGTAGAGGAGACAACAACCAGACCATGTTGCTGTATCTTCAGAGTCATAGTGTAGAGACAACAACCAGACCATGTTACTGCTGCATCTTCAGAGTCACAGTGTAGAGGAGACAACAACCAGACCATGTTACTGCTGCATCTTCAGAGTCACAGTGTAGAGACAACAACCAGACCATGTTACTGCATCTTCAGAGTCACAGTGTAGAGGAGACAACAACCAGACCATGTTACTGCTGCATCTTCAGAGTCACAGTGTAGAGGAGACAACAACCAGACCATGTTACTGCTGCATCTTCAGAGTCACAGTGTAGAGGAGACAACAACCAGACCATGTTGCTGCTGCATCTTCAGAGTCACAGTGTAGAGGAGACCACAACCAGACCATGTTACTGCTGCATTGTTCCAGTCAGTGTAGAGGAGACAACAACCAGACCATGTTGCTGCATCTTCAGAGTCACAGTGTAGAGACAACAACCAGACCATGTTGCTGCTGCATCTTCAGAGTCACAGTGTAGAGACAACAACCAGACCATGTTGCTGCTGCATCTTCAGAGTCACAGTGTAGAGACAACAACCAGACCATGTTGCTGTATCTTCAGAGTCACAGTGTAGAGACAACAACCAGACCATGTTGCTGTATCTTCAGTCACAGTGTAGAGACAACAACCAGACCATGTTGCTGTATCTTCAGTCACAGTGTAGAGACAACAACCAGACCATGTTTCTGCTGCATCTTCAGAGTCACAGTGTAGAGACAACAACCAGACCATGTTGCTGTATCTTCAGAGTCACAGTGTAGAGGAGACAACAACCAGACCATGTTGCTGTATCTTCAGTCACAGTGTAGAGGAGACAACAACCAGACCATGTTGCTGTATCTTCAGAGTCACAGTGTAGAGACAACAACCAGACCATGTTACTGCATCTTCAGAGTCACAGTATAGAGGAGACAACAACCAGACCATGTTGCTGCTGTATCTTCAGAGTCACAGTGTAGAGGAGACAACAACCAGACCATGTTACTGCTGCATCTTCAGAGTCACAGTGTAGAGGAGACAACAACCAGACCATGTTGCTGCATCTTCAGAGTCACAGTGTAGAGGAGACAACAACCAGACCATGTTACTGCATCTTCAGAGTCACAGTGTAGAGGAGACAACAACCAGACCATGTTGCTGTATCTTCAGAGTCACAGTGTAGAGGAGACAACAACCAGACCATTTTGCTGCATCTTCAGAGTCACAGTGTAGAGACAACAACCAGACCATGTTACTGCTGTATCTTCAGAGTCACAGTGTAGAGACAACAACCAGACCATGTTGCTGTATCTTCAGAGTCACAGTGTAGAGGAGACAACAACCAGACCATGTTGCTGTATCTTCAGTCACAGTGTAGAGGAGACAACAACCAGACCATGTTGCTGTATCTTCAGAGTCACAGTGTAGAGACAACAACCAGACCATGTTGCTGTATCTTCAGAGTCACAGTGTAGAGACAACAACCAGACCATGTTACTGCATCTTCAGAGTCACAGTGTAGAGGAGACAACAACCAGACCATGTTGCTGCATCTTCAGAGTCACAGTGTAGAGACAACAACCAGACCATGTTACTGCTGCATCTTCAGAGTCACAGTGTAGAGGAGACAACAACCAGACCATGTTACTGCTGCATCTTCAGAGTCACAGTGTAGAGACAACAACCAGACCATGTTACTGCATCTTCAGAGTCACAGTGTAGAGGAGACAACAACCAGACCATGTTACTGCTGCATCTTCAGAGTCACAGTGTAGAGGAGACAACAACCAGACCATGTTACTGCTGCATCTTCAGAGTCACAGTGTAGAGGAGACAACAACCAGACCATGTTGCTGCTGCATCTTCAGAGTCACAGTGTAGAGGAGAACAACCAGACCATGTTACTGCTGCATTGTTCAGAGTCACAGTGTAGAGGAGACAACAACCAGACCATGTTGCTGCATCTTCAGAGTCACAGTGTAGAGACAACAACCAGACCATGTTGCTGCTGCATCTTCAGAGTCACAGTGTAGAGACAACAACCAGACCATGTTGCTGCTGCATCTTCAGAGTCACAGTGTAGAGACAACAACCAGACCATGTTGCTGTATCTTCAGTCACAGTGTAGAGACAACAACCAGACCATGTTGCTGTATCTTCAGTCACAGTGTAGAGACAACAACCAGACCATGTTCTGCTGCATCTTCAGAGTCACAGTGTAGAGACAACAACCAGACCATGTTGCTGTATCTTCAGAGTCACAGTGTAGAGGAGACAACAACCAGACCATGTTGCTGTATCTTCAGTCACAGTGTAGAGGAGACAACAACCAGACCATGTTGCTGCATCTTCAGAGTCACAGTGTAGAGACAACAACCAGACCATGTTACTGCATCTTCAGAGTCACAGTGTAGAGGAGACAACAACCAGACCATGTTGCTGCTGCATCTTCAGAGTCACAGTGTAGAGGAGACAACAACCAGACCATGTTACTGCTGCATCTTCAGAGTCACAGTGTAGAGGAGACAACAACCAGACCATGTTGCTGCATCTTCAGAGTCACAGTGTAGAGGAGACAACAACCAGACCATGTTACTGCATCTTCAGAGTCACAGTGTAGAGGAGACAACAACCAGACCATGTTGCTGTATCTTCAGAGTCACAGTGTAGAGGAGACAACAACCAGACCATTTTGCTGCATCTTCAGAGTCACAGTGTAGAGACAACAACCAGACCATGTTACTGCTGTATCTTCAGAGTCACAGTGTAGAGACAACAACCAGACCATGTTGCTGTATCTTCAGAGTCACAGTGTAGAGGAGACAACAACCAGACCATGTTGCTGTATCTTCAGAGTCACAGTGTAGAGGAGACAACAACCAGACCATGTTGCTGTATCTTCAGAGTCACAGTGTAGAGACAACAACCAGACCATGTTGCTGTATCTTCAGAGTCACAGTGTAGAGACAACAACCAGACCATGTTACTGCATCTTCAGAGTCACAGTGTAGAGGAGACAACAACCAGACCATGTTGCTGTATCTTCAGAGTCACAGTGTAGAGGAGACAACAACCAGACCATGTTGCTGCATCTTCAGAGTCACAGTGTAGAGGAGACAACAACCAGACCATGTTGCTGTATCTTCAGAGTCACAGTGTAGAGGAGACAACAACCAGACCATGTTGCTGTATCTTCAGAGTCACAGTGTAGAGACAACAACCAGACCATGTTGCTGTATCTTCAGAGTCACAGTGTAGAGACAACAACCAGACCATGTTGCTGTATCTTCAGAGTCACAGTGTAGAGACAACAACCAGACCATGTTGCTGTATCTTCAGAGTCACAGTGTAGAGACAATAACCAGACCATGTTACTGCATCTTCAGAGTCACAGTGTAGAGACAACAACCAGACCATGTTAATGCATCTTCAGAGTCACAGTGTAGAGGAGACAACAACCAGACCATGTTACTGCATCTTCAGAGTCACAGTGTAGAGGAGACAACAACCAGACCATGTTGCTGCATCTTCAGAGTCACAGTGTAGAGGAGACAACAACCAGACCATGTTACTGCATCTTCAGAGTCACAGTGTAGAGGAGACAACAACCAGACCATGTTGCTGTTGCATCTTCAGAGTCACAGTGTAGAGACAACAACCAGACCATGTTACTGCTGCATCTTCAGAGTCACAGTGTAGAGACAACAACCAGACCATGTTACTGCTGCATCTTCAGAGTCACAGTGTAGAGGAGACAACAACCAGACCATGTTACTGCTGCATCTTCAGAGTCACAGTGTAGAGACAACAACCAGACCATGTTACTGCTGCATCTTCAGAGTCACAGTGTAGAGACAACAACCAGACCATGTTGCTGCTGCATCTTCAGAGTCACAGTGTAGAGGAGACAACAACCAGACCATGTTACTGCTGCATCTTCAGAGTCACAGTGTAGAGGAGACAACAACCAGACCATGTTGCTTCTGCATCTTCAGAGTCACAGTGTAGAGGAGACAACAACCAGACCATGTTACTGCTGCATCTTCAGAGTCACAGTGTAGAGACAACAACCAGACCATGTTGCTGCTGCATCTTCAGAGTCACAGTGTAGAGACAATAACCAGACCATGTTACTGTATCTTCAGAGTCACAGTGTAGAGGAGACAACAACCAGACCATGTTGCTGCTGCATCTTCAGAGTCACAGTGTAGAGACAACAACCAGACCATGTTACTGTTGCATCTTCAGAGTCACAGTGTAGAGGAGACAACAACCAGATCATGTTGCTGCATCTTCAGAGTCACAGTGTAGAGGAGACAACAACCAGACCATGTTGCTGCATCTTCAGAGTCACAGTGTAGAGGAGACAACAACCAGACCATGTTACTGCTGCATCTTCAGAGTCACAGTGTAGAGGAGACAACAACCAGATCATGTTACTGCTGCATCTTCAGAGTCACAGTGTAGAGACAACAACCAGACCATGTTTCTGCTGCATCTTCAGAGTCACAGTGTAGAGACAACAACCAGACCATGTTACTGCTGCATCTTCAGAGTCACAGTGTAGAGACAACAACCAGACCATGTTACTGCATCTTCAGAGTCACAGTGTAGAGGAGACAACAACCAGACCATGTTACTGCTGCATCTTCAGAGTCACAGTGTAGAGGAGACAACAACCAGACCATGTTACTGCTGCATCTTCAGAGTCACAGTGTAGAGACAACAACCAGACCATGTTACTGCATCTTCAGAGTCACAGTGTAGAGGAGACAACAACCAGACCATGTTACTGCTGCATCTTCAGAGTCACAGTGTAGAGGAGACAACAACCAGACCATGTTGCTGTATCTTCAGAGTCATAGTGTAGAGGAGACAACAACCAGACCATGTTGCTGTATCTTCAGAGTCACAGTGTAGAGGAGACAACAACCAGACCATGTTTCTGTATCTTCAGAGTCATAGTGTAGAGGAGACAACAACCAGACCATGTTTCTGTATCTTCAGAGTCACAGTGTAGAGGAGACAACAACCAGACCATGTTGCTGTATCTTCAGAGTCATAGTGTAGAGGAGACAACAACCAGACCATGTTGCTGCATCTTCAGAGTCACAGTGTAGAGGAGACAACAACCAGACCATGTTTCTGCTGCATCTTCAGAGTCACAGTGTAGAGACAACAACCAGACCATGTTACTGCATCTTCAGAGTCACAGTGTAGAGGAGACAACAACCAGACCATGTTACTGCTGCATCTTCAGAGTCACAGTGTAGAGGAGACAACAACCAGACCATGTTGCTTCTGCATCTTCAGAGTCACAGTGTAGAGGAGACAACAACCAGACCATGTTACTGCTGCATCTTCAGAGTCACAGTGTAGAGACAACAACCAGACCATGTTGCTGCTGCATCTTCAGAGTCACAGTGTAGAGACAATAACCAGACCATGTTACTGTATCTTCAGAGTCACAGTGTAGAGGAGACAACAACCAGACCATGTTGCTGCTGCATCTTCAGAGTCACAGTGTAGAGACAACAACCAGACCATGTTTGCTGCATCTTCAGAGTCACAGTGTAGAGGAGACAACAACCAGACCATGTTACATGTTGCTGCATCTTCAGAGTCACAGTGTAGAGGAGACAACAACCAGACCATGTTGCTGCTGCATCTTCAGAGTCACAGTGTAGAGGAGACAACAACCAGACCATGTTACTGCTGCATCTTCAGAGTCACAGTGTAGAGACAACAACCAGACCATGTTTCTGCTGCATCTTCAGAGTCACAGTGTAGAGGAGACAACAACCAGACCATGTTACTGCTGTATCTTCAGAGTCACAGTGTAGAGACAACAACCAGACCATGTTACTGCTGCATCTTCAGAGTCACAGTGTAGAGACAACAACCAGACCATGTTACTGCTGCATCTTCAGAGTCACAGTGTAGAGGAGACAACAACCAGACCATGTTACTGCTGCATCTTCAGAGTCACAGTGTAGAGGAGACAACAACCAGACCATGTTGCTGCATCTTCAGAGTCACAGTGTAGAGGAGACAACAACCAGACCATGTTACTGCTGCATCTTCAGAGTCACAGTGTAGAGGAGACAACAACCAGACCATGTTGCTGTGCATCTTCAGAGTCACAGTGTAGAGGAGACAACAACCAGACCATGTTGCTGTATCTTCAGAGTCACAGTGTAGAGGAGACAACAACCAGACCATGTTTGCTGTATCTTCAGAGTCACAGTGTAGAGGAGACAACAACCAGACCATGTTGCTGTATCTTCAGAGTCATAGTGTAGAGGAGACAACAACCAGACCATGTTGCTGTATCTTCAGAGTCACAGTGTAGAGGAGACAACAACCAGACCATGTTGCTGCATCTTCAGAGTCACAGTGTAGAGGAGACAACAACCAGACCATGTTTCTGCTGCATCTTCAGAGTCACAGTGTAGAGACAACAACCAGACCATGTTACTGCATCTTCAGAGTCACAGTGTAGAGACAACAACCAGACCATGTTACTGCTGCATCTTCAGAGTCACAGTGTAGAGGAGACAACAACCAGACCATGTTACTGCTGCATCTTCAGAGTCACAGTGTAGAGGAGACAACAACCAGACCATGTTGCTGCATCTTCAGAGTCACAGTGTAGAGGAGACAACAACCAGACCATGTTACTGCTGCATCTTCAGAGTCACAGTGTAGAGGAGACAACAACCAGACCATGTTACTGCTGCATCTTCAGAGTCACAGTGTAGAGGAGACAACAACCAGACCATGTTGCTTCTGCATCTTCAGAGTCACAGTGTAGAGACAACAACCAGACCATGTTGCTGCATCTTCAGAGTCACAGTGTAGAGGAGACAACAACCAGACCATGTTGCTGCTGCATCTTCAGAGTCACAGTGTAGAGACAACAACCAGACCATGTTGCTGCTGCATCTTCAGAGTCACAGTGTAGAGACAACAACCAGACCATGTTACTGCTGCATCTTCAGAGTCACAGTGTAGAGGAGACAACAACCAGACCATGTTGCTGCATCTTCAGAGTCACAGTGTAGAGGAGACAACAACCAGACCATGTTGCGGCTGCATCTTCAGAGGCACGTTGTTGATGTGCTGGAAGAAAAAGGCATTTCAGTCCATCTCAGCACACCATTTCAGTGCATGTCAGTCCATTAGCTACTGAAATCTGTTTGACACATGCTATTTTGTTCATCTCAACACAGCCTTATTAGTGACTATGAAATGCAGCATTTACATTTAGCACTATAGTCTTCAGTTACATAGCTGACGTGCTGAAACAGCATCAGAGACTGAATAGACCCCCAGCACTCCATAGGATAAGCATCTAAACAAATGGAAGTGAATGCTAATCCTAATGTCTGCATGAATAAACACGTCTGGTACTGTAGAGTTCCATTCAAAGGAACAATCAAGACAAAATTATTTTTGATGAATGTGCCTCCTCACTTTCCCATTTAGTGCATCTGAACATGACACAGGATGTGTTCCCTGCAGACCTGGTGAAGACAGTAGTTAGTGAGCTGGCTGGAACATGACACAGGATGTGTTCCCTGCAGACCTGGTGAAGACAGTAGTTAGTGAGCTGGCTGGGTTACTGTAGAGCAGGGCTAAGTGTAAGGGCTGGCAGGCAGGGAGGCACGGAGGTGACTGGGTCGCTGTTCACTGTTCCAGCCCTGAGCTAAACATAGACCCAGACGATTGCAGGTTCACCCTCCAGGGAACGGAGCTGATGGAGAGGGAGAGGGAAAGAGAGAGGAAGGGGGAAAGATAATAGGGAGATGGTGGAAGGAGGGAAAGATTGAGGGGAAGGAGAAGGAGAGAAAGGGGGATGAGACAGGAGAGGAAGAAAGAGAGAAAGGGGGATGGAGTAAGGAGAGGTAGGAGGAGAGAAAGGGGGATGAGAAAGGAGGGGAAGAAAGAGAGAAAGAGGGATGGAGAATGGAGAGGAAGAAAGAGAGAAAGGGGGATGGAGAATGGAGAGGAAGAAAGAGAGAAAGGGGGATGGAGAAAGGAGAGAAAGAATGAGAGAAAGAGGGATGGAGAATGGAGAGGTAGAAGGCAGAGGAAAATCAAGGTAGAGGGAAGAAGGAGCGGCAGCAGGAGAAGAGGAGGAGAGAGAAGGAGATGAAGGGAAATGGAGAGAGAAGGAGAGAGGGAGAGAGGCAGAAAGGGAGAAGGAGATGAAGGGAAATGGAGAGAGAAGGAGAGAGGGAGAGAGGCAGAAAGGGAGAAGGAGAGAGGGAGAAAGGGAGAGAGAAGGAGAGAGGGAGAGAGGCAGAAAGGGAGAAGGAGAGAGGGAGAAAGGGAGAAAGGGAGAAGGAACAGAATAGGGAGATATAGAGGACAATAGGATGAGTAATTGTAATAACTGTAATAATGGATTGAATTAAAAAGTGTTTCAATCTTTCCATTCATTCCATTACAATGAGCCCCATCCAACGATTTGTCCAATCACAAGCCTCCGCTGGATGAGTTGGCGAGATAGGCTTGAGGACCTTACACCCACTTCAGATCCAGAAGCATGACAGACCTGTTTCAATGCAGCCATTGCAGTGTTCTGTTCTATAGGGGGAACAAACATCCCTGTGCACTGGAGAATGTATCCTCCTTGTCTCACTCCAGTGCTCTCTCTCATGAACCCACAAGGCCAGACAAAGAAAGAGACAAGCTGCCACAAACATGGACATGGTGCTGGTGTGACAGCCTGGCCCTGCCTCTGTCACCACCAGCAGTGAGTCTCAGTCAGAGAGGCTGGTGTCACTGGGATGATTGGGATGATCCTCAATGACCTGGTTACACAACCCTGCACCTTAGAGGCTGCTGCCTGATGTACATAGACATAGAATCACTTGAATAATGTTTACATACTGCTTTACTCATCTCATATGTATATACTGTATTCTATTCTACTGGATTTTAGTCGATGTCACTGTGACATTGCTCGTCCTAATATTTATATATTTTTTTATTATATTATTTTACTTTTAGATTTGTGTGTATGGTGTGAATTGTTAGATACTACTGCACTGTTGGAGCTAGAAACAAGCATTTCACTACATTGATTTGGTATCTGTAACCACATTGTGATCGGGACCTAGGGAATCAAAAGAATCATCTATCACCTGCATCTAAATCTTCTGGTCCAGGACTGGACTCCAGTCCAGTGTGAGGACTCCAGTCCAGTGTGAGGACTCCAGTCCAGTGTGAGGACTCCAGTCCAGTGTGAGGACTCCAGTCCAGTGTGAGGACTCCAGTCCAGTGTGAGGACTGCAGTCCAGTGTGAGGACTCCAGTCCAGTGTGAGGACTCCAGTCCAGTGTGAGGACTCCAGTCCAGTGTGAGGACTCCAGTCCAGTGTGAGGACTCCAGTCCAGTGTGAGGACTCCAGTCCAGTGTGAGGACTCCAGTCCAGTGTGAGGACTCCAGTCCAGTGTGAGGACTCCAGTCCAGTGTGAGGACTCCAGTCCAGTGTGAGGACTCCAGTCCAGTGTGAGGACTCCAGTCCAGTGTGAGGACTCCAGTCCAGTGTGAGGACTCCAGTCCAGTGTGAGGACTCCAGTCCAGTGTGAGGACTTCAGTCCAGTGTGAGGACTCCAGTCCAGTGTGAGGACTCCAGTCCAGTGTGAGGACTCCAGTCCAGTGTGAGGACTCCAGTCCAGTGTGAGGACTCCAGTCCAGTGTGAGGACTTCAGTCCAGTGTGAGGACTCCAGTCCAGTCCAGTGTGAGGACTCCAGTCCAGTGTGAGGACTCCAGTCCAGTGTGAGGACTTCAGTCCAGTCCAGTGTGAGGACTCCAGTCCAGTGTGAGGACTGCAGTCCAGTGTGAGGACTGCAGTCCAGTGTGAGGACTCCAGTCCAGTGTGAGGACTTCAGTCCAGTGTGAGGACTCCAGTCCAGTGTGAGGACTCCAGTCCAGTGTGAGGACTGCAGTCCAGTGTGAGGACTCCAGTCCAGTGTGAGGACTTCAGTCCAGTGTGAGGACTCCAGTCCAGTGTGAGGACTCCAGTCCAGTGTGAGGACTCCAGTCCAGAGTGAGGACTCCAGTCCAGTGTGAGGACTCCAGTCCAGAGTGAGGACTCCAGTCCAGTGTGAGGACTCCAGTCCAGTGTGAGGACTCCAGTCCAGTGTGAGGACTCCAGTCCAGTGTGAGGACTCCAGTCCAGTGTGAGGACTCCAGGAAAACTCCTTCCCTACTTCAACAGATATCAGCCCTCAGTGTCTCCTACTACGTCTCAGCCTGCCGCGACCCAGACACTGTCTGCGTCTCAAATTGGTACCCTATTCCCTGTATAGTGCACGACTTTTGCCCAGGGCCTATAGGGTAAGTAGTGCACTACATAGGGAATAAGATGCCATTTGAGACGCAGACAGTCTCTCTCCACTATGTCTGTCTGTGTTCCTCCTGCCAGATTCCAGAGAGGGAGGAATGCAATGAGGAGAGGCCCTCATAGCGCGGCAATTAACATTTCGACAGTGTTCCAACACCTATGAGGTCACACCTATGAGGTCACTACTTAATGACAGTATATTCATGAAAGGAAAATATTTGCCCAAAGCTGTTTCCAAGTGGCCACGAAGCGGTGTACAGTAAACACTATAAGATCATAGAACGACGTTGGATCGGGGTTTAGAAAGATGATAGGAGAGGAGGGGAGAGGAGGAGAAGAGACAAACGACGCCGTTGGCTTTGAAGACGCGGGTCGGCGTGCTGAGTGGACTCCCTGTGAAGGGTCTCTAATGACAGAAGAATGCCCCCACTGTTAGAGCTGGCACCAAGCAGAGGGAGGGAGACGACATTACCAGATAACCACCCAACCAGGAGGGAATCTGCACAGAGGGAGAGAGAGAGGGGTGAAAGACAGAGATGCACACATGGGTAGAAGGATTGAGAAAGAGAGTGCTAAAGGGATGGATAGAGACATGTTGAAAGGAGGGACAGGGTTAAATGGTGAGAGAGAGGGAGAGCAATTACAGAAAATAAAGAGTTACAGTCTCAATCAAAGAGACAGAGAGAGGAAAAAGAGAGAGAGAGAGATAAGACGAGAGAGAGAGAGAGAGAGAAGACGAGAGAGAGAGAGAGAAGACGATAGAGAGAGAGGGAGAGGAGAAAGAGGTTGAGAAGGAGATGAGAGAGAGAGAAGGAAAGAGAGAGAGAAAAGACGAGAGAGAGAGGAGAAGGAAAGAGAGAGAGAAGATGAGAGAGGAGAAAGAGATGAGAGCGAGAGAGGAGAAGGAAAGAGAGAGAAGGAGAGAGAGAGAAGGAGATGAGAGAGAGAGAGAGAGGAGAAGGAGAGAGAGAGAGACAGCAGTAGGCAGATCGTCCTCCAAACGAGCAGACTGCACGCTGTCCTCCATTTCCCCAAATAACATCCCTCCCTGCTGCTGCCCCCGACTGAGAGATACACACCACACAGCCCCAGTCTGGGGGAGGGGAACAGAGACAGAGAGACGGAGGGAGGGAGACGGAGAGACGGAGAAGGAGGGAGGGGGTAGGAAGATGAAGGAAAGCGAGGGAGGGAAATAGAAGGGAGAATGAGAAAGGGAGAGGGAGAAGGAGGAAGAATGGGAGAGAATAGGGAAGATACAGAGGTAAAGGAAAAGAGAGGAACGGGGGAAGGAGAGATGAAAGTAAGGGGAAGGAGAGATGGAAGACTGATGGAAAGAATATGAAAGATATCCAGAAACTTGGGATTGAATGAAATCTATTAACCACTTTCCAGGATAGGTCGATATTAGCATTTTTCCTGTGCAGTGAGGAGTCCAAGTCCACACCTGCTTCTCTTCACCATGGAAACATCATCCACATCTACAACATCCCCCACCTGACTCAGCATCTACACACACACACACACACACACACACACACACACACACACACACACACACACACACACACACACACACACACAACAAACAAATGACCCCCTTGCAGAGAAAGAAAATGGTGGACGTGATTCAGGACTGGAGTCAATAACACCACTATGACATAACCACACTCCACCATCATCATCATCCTCCTCCCATCCACAACCAAGCAGCAGCAGTAGACAGCTGGAGCTATCAAATCAAAGCCTGGGAGACTTCCTTTTTCAGATGGGTTTGAGATGGTCGGCTTTACACTCTCGTCTGGCTGCCAGGGATCTACTGCTGGGAATGAGACGTCACTTGAAGCCACTGCAACCTTATAAGGCAAGACTCTCTCTGCCAGAGTGGGGGAGGGAGGAGGCTGCTTTCAATTATCTGTGACAAAGACCAAATTAAGGCACCTGTCTTTTTCAGTATGGTTCGTTATAATATCGTTTCCTGGGATCACAATCAATGGGATGTGATTCAGATTCAGTCATAGTGAAGATATAGATGGGTTCATTGCAGGGAAATTAGATGAAGCATGGTATTTCATTCACATCCTTAGAAATGTAGGCCTAATATTTTGATTGTATGAATTATTGATCACGGGTCCACCACTTCATATAGGGAGAATGCAAACTGTCCTCTCACATTGACTGGTTCTCAATCAATATCACCTGATTATGGGGGTGGACTGACCAGCCATGCGCGCGGGCGCACACACCAATATTTAGGGCTTTGAGGGTAATACTCTTTTGGCTGCACTGGCCACACAGTTATGTGCCACACAGTTAGGTGCCACACAGTTATAGCCCACACAGTTATGTGTCACACAGTTATAGCCCACACAGTTATAGCCCACACAGTTAGGTGCCACACAGTTATAGCCCACACAGTTATGTGTCACACAGTTATAGCCCACACAGTTATAGCCCACACAGTTATGTATCACACAGTTATAGCCCACACAGTTATGTGCTATACAGTTATGTATCACACAGTTATAGCCCACACAGTTATGTGCCACACAGTTATAGCCCACACAGTTATGTGCCACACAGTTATAGCCCACACAGTTATGTGTCACACAGTTATGTGTCACACAGTTATAGCCCACACAGTTGTGTCACACAGTTATAGCCCACACAGTTTTGTTCCACACAGTTATGTGCCACACAGTTATGTGCCACACAGTTATAGCCCACACAGTTATAGCCCACACAGTTATGTGCCACACAGTTATGTGCCACACAGTTATAGCCCACACAGTTATAGCCCACACAGTTATGTCACACAGTTATAGCCCACACAGTTATAGCCCACACAGTTATAGCCCACACAGTTATGTGCCACACAGTTATAGCCCACACAGTTATGTGCCACACAGTTATAGCCCACACAGTTATGTATCTCACAGTTATAGCCCACACAGTTATGTGCCACACAGTTATAGCCCACACAGTTATAGCCCACACAGTTATAGCCCACACAGTTATAGCCCACACAGTTATGTCACACAGTTATAGCCCACACAGTTATGTGCCACACAGTTATAGCCCACACAGTTATGTGCCACCCAGTTATGTGCCACCCAGTTATGTGCCACACAGTTATAGCCCACACAGTTATGTGCACACAGTTATAGCCCACACAGTTATGTGCCACACAGTTATAGCTCACACAGTTATAGCCCACACAGTTATGTGCCACACAGTTATAGCTCACACAGTTATAGCCCACACAGTTATGTGCCACACAGTTATAGCTCACACAGTTATAGCCCACACAGTTATGTGCCACACAGTTATAGCTCACACAGTTATATCCCACACAGTTATGTGTCACACAGTTATAGCTCACACAGTTATGTGTCACACAGTTATGTGCCACCCAGGCAGTACCTGCAAAACAGGTGAGGTGGCCGTACAACCTGAATCTATGAACGTGAGGGTTTTTATACTCGTATCCAGATAAGGGTGAAAAACAATTTGTTAAGCATGCTTTCTAATGTGGAATACCTGAACTGTAGCATTTTTAAAGTGTGAAAGGAATGTTTGAGTAACATTTCAAATAATATACAACATCACCACTCAAACATCCAGCACTCATCTTCCCGATCACCCCTTGTATAGTTGACACTGTATTCAAGAAACCTAAAACAAGAACCTAAAGCACCAACACCTCTCCAGTGTGAGTGTTCTCCGACACCTTCTCCCATCTCCACATAGTGCCCTGGCTACAAAAGGAGCACGCGACCCCTTGCAGAAACCAAGACCTCGTCGTGCCTCGTCTATGTTGGGTAATCCCTTGAGCTGCTAAAGAAGAGAGTGCTGACTGTGCCCTTTCCCAT
This sequence comes from Oncorhynchus clarkii lewisi, assembly GCF_045791955.1. Classification (NCBI taxonomy): domain Eukaryota; kingdom Metazoa; phylum Chordata; class Actinopteri; order Salmoniformes; family Salmonidae; genus Oncorhynchus; species Oncorhynchus clarkii. Next base: position 68,837 of record NW_027260854.1, read on the forward strand.
CCTAATCCCGGGCTGTGGGCCCTGCCAGAATAATCCTGGATTTAGGAGCTGCTCCCTACGGAGCGACCGGGGACTCCAAAGGGGGCTGATCGTACACAGCTGCGCCTCAGGCACCGGCTGTACCCCCTCACAGTCACTCACAGAGGAACGGAGAGGAGACAATCCATCAAATCCAATAACACAGACAAACACAGGCTTATTAGACAAAATGGCAGCAAACCCTACCCCATCCAAGGCAGGCAGTCGCCTCAGGGGCATTGCATTCATTCAACCAGTTATGAGAGAAAAGCCGGGGGAGATGAATGATATTGAATGATGATGGTTGATAAAGAGGGATAATAGTGGATGATATTTCTATTCAACAGAATTTAATTTACGATCTAAGAGGTTGGTGGTGAGATTGTTAGAAGAGAGCCACCAACGATGTGTGGTTATGGTGCAGCGCTAGACTAAATCATCTTCATAGCCCACGGCGGCCATTTTGTCATAGAACGCTCAGTCTCTCACCACACATAACACACTCACACACTCTGTAAAATATGTCCTTTTATTTGAAGAGGCAATGAAACATGAAACAAACATGACTGCTGTACACGTATAAAAGCATTGCTGTACAGGAATAATTCTGTATGCTGACATACAGAGAGCCCTAGGTGTCTTCTGTCTGGTAAAGGGATGTTTTGACAGTCATGGTAGCCACAGGCTTGGCAGCCTTTAGGGTAAGGCCTGAAACAATCTCATAGAGATATACGCCAATGATTTTTGTTTTGAATGTTTCATGGCATTGACTGGGACCCCTGGAATTTATTAGCACATATTCACGTCACGAGTAAAACAAAATAGCAAAGTACACGTGTCGGGTGAATGCCCTGACTGGTGGGAGGGAGGAAAAGAGGAAGGGGGAGAGAGAGACACAGAGAGACACACATAGAGAGAAAGAGAGAGAGAGAGAGAGAGACACAGAGAGACACAGAGAGACACAGAGAGAGAGAGAGAGAGAGAGAGAGAGAGAAGAGAACGAGAGAATAGAAAAAGGCATGAACAAGAGAACGAAAGAATGAAAGCGTGAACCACAGATATGGAACAAAGTCAGAGTTTGAGGGGACAACCAGAGGTAGGGACCACCAGAGGGGGACAACCAGAGGTAGGGACCACCAGAGGTAGGGTCCACCAGAGGTAGGGACAACCAGAGGTAGGGACCACCAGAGGTAGGGACAACCAGAGGTAGGGACAACCAGAGGTAGGGACAACCAGAGGTAGGGACCACCAGAGGTAGGGACAACCAGAGGTAGGGACAACCAGAGGTAGGGACCACCAGAGGTAGGGACATCCAGAGGTAGGGACCACCAGAGGTAGGGACAACCAGAGGTAGGGACAACCAGAGGTAGGGACATCCAGAGGTAGGGACATCCAGAGGTAGGGACAACCAGAGGTAGGGACCACCAGAGGTAGGGACCACCAGAGGTAGGGACCACCAGAGGTAGGGACCACAAAAGAGGGACCTCGCCATCCTTTCTAAAACCACAAGGGGGTTTCACAGGACATTAGAGAGTGACAAATCACCCCTTTAATGTTGGTCCTCCTAGACGTGAGAGAGTCCCCATGCTCTGAGCAACAACACCAGGTGAGTCAACACCACAAGCCTGCTAGGAATGACCCCAGTACTGCCCTCTCAGAGAGAGCACATCATAGGGAACACTAGTTAACAGCAGATCCAGTGACTGTCCTCTGTACTGTATGAGTTTGGCTTGAAGAATGGATGGTTAACAGATGATAGCCAGAACCTTCATCATTTCCTTTGACGTTTAATTTGTCAAAACAAGAACTGAAAGTAAGATGGTGTTCAATCAATGGTAAATGAGTTTTCAGATGCTTACATTTCACTGTGATGGTTAAAACTCAAACTCAAACAGAAACCAGGTTGCTGAATACAGATGACACAGTGATAAGCCCTGGGAAAATGGACTGGAGTGACTGGAGTATGTAAGTGACTAAATATTAACCTGATAACTACTGCACTGATACTAAAATATAACCTATATTTGAAATGAAAATGAGTCAATCAAATCAGTGTATCAAGTAAAAGGATGGCCTTCCAGTGAAAATTCATCATACATTTTGTTTTTCTCAACATGGCTCACTGTTTATCATCGGTGTTACCGTACCTTCAACCACTGAGCTCTGCTAACCTGACTGCGTGTTTCCCTGCTGGCTCGTGTCGTGTGGGGTTTTAACTTGCGTCATCACCCGTATCCCATGGCTCCGGTGGAGCATGTCAGGGGAGAGACTGGAGCTAATGTTTTAACCCTTAACAACCATTAAAGGTCCAATGCAGCTGTTTTTACCACAATATAAAATCACTTCTGGGTAACAATTAAGTGCCTTACTGTGATTGTTTTCAAATAAAATTGTCAAAAAGAAACAAAAATAGCTTCTTAGCAAAGAGCAATTTCTCAAGCAATATCTTTTTATCTAGGACTGTCTGGGATTGGTCTGAGTGGGGAGGGAGAAAACTAGCAGTTATTGGCAGAGGGGCTTGAAACTCTCTTTGTCTTGGTCTATCAGCAAATTTACCGCCTGGTGATGTCACCATGGAAGGCCAAAACTCCATCCCGCCAAAACAGGCAGACATTTCAGGCTGTCTTTTCAAAACAGCTCTTACACTAACAATGCATTATCATAATTTTCACAGTATTATTCCAACCTCATGGTGTGTAAATATATATAGCACACAGGAAAATCCAGTTTGACTGCACTGGGCCTTTAACAGCACCACTGTGACCATGTTACATCATTCACATTATTCAGTACATGAGTCACGTTACCCCAAGCAAGAGTTTCATCATCTTCACAGAGCAGTTGTTATTCTAGTCTATTGTATTTTATTCTATTCTGAGAGCCTTACGTTGAGAAAAAGACTAATATCTTATATAGTTTTTTACATACATTTTATTTTAAGAACGATGCAATATTTTAAAAACAGAGGTTCAACCTAATGTATAAAAAGCAGTCAACAATCTTTTGTGTGAGCCATTGAACGACTGTGGCACAGAAACAGTGACGTTTAGTCTGATGAGGTGATATGACATGACATAGAGGCTACAGTAGATCCATCACCATGGCAACACATTTTCCATGCTTCAATCCATGTGGTCTACATTAACCTGAAAGCTGAATTACAAAGTGAGGGCTGCACCTGAACAGCTGCTCTAACATCAGTTTTCCTCACCCCTGACTTTTCCATTATAAGTCAGAGAGCCCAACTGTTCCATAATATCCAAATATTTTCCATCTCCACTCAATTCCAGAACCATTATGATTACAATTTTAGAAAAATAAATAGGCAGCTCTCTCAGTTATTCGTTTTCTCTCTCTCTGGATGTTCATTACAGTAGCTGACACATCCACAAGCATGCACATACAGTTGAAGTCAGAAGTTTACATACACCTCAGCCAAATACATTTAAACTCCGTTTTTCACAATTCCTGACATTTAATCCTTGTAAAATATTCCCTGTCTTAGGTCAGTTAGGATCACCACTTTATTTAAGAATGTGAAATGCCAGAATAATAGTTGAGAGAATTATTTATTTCAGCTTTAATTTCTTTCATCACATTCCCAGTTGGTCAAAACTTTACATACACCAAATGAGTATTTGGTACCATTACCTTTAAATTGTTTTTCTTGGGTCAAACATTTCGAGTAGCCTTCCACAAGCTGCCCATTCCTCCTGACAGAACTGGTGTAACTGAGTCAGGTATGTAGGCCTCCTTGCTCGCGCACGCTTTTTCAGTTCTGCCTGCAAACTTTCTATGGGATTAAGGTCAGGGCTTTGTGATGGCCACTCCAATATCTTGACTTTGTTGTCCTTAAGCCATTTTGCCACAACTTTGGAAGTATGCTTGGGGTCATTGTCCATTTGGAAGACCCATTTGTGACCAAACTTTAACTTCCTGACTGATGTCTTGAGTTGTTGCTTCAATATATCCACACCATTTTCTTTCCTCATGATGCCATCTATTTTGTGAAGTGCACCAGTCCCTCCTGCAGCAAAGCACCCCCACAACATGATGCTACCACCCCGTGCTTCACGGTTGGGATGGTGTTCTTTGGCTTGCAAGCCTCCCCCTTTTTCCTCCAAATATAACGATGGTCATTATGGCCAAACAGTTCTATTTTTTGTTTCATCAGACAAGAGGACATTTCTCCAAAAAAGTACAATCTTTGTCCCCATGTGCAGTTGCAAACCGTAGTCTGGCTTTTTTATGGCGGTTTTGGAGCAGTGGCTTCTTCCTTGCCGAGTGGCCTTTCAGGTTATGTCGATATAGGACTCTTTTTACTGTGGATATAGATATTTTGTACGTTTTTCCTCCAGCATCTTCACAGTGTCCTTTGCTGTTGTTCTGGGATTGATTTGCACTTCTCGCACACCAAAGTACGTTCATCTCTAGGAGACAGAACGTGTCTCCTTCCTGAGCGGTATGACGGCTGCGTGGTCCCATGGTGTTTATACTTGCGTACTATTGTTTGTACAGATGAATGTGGTACCTTCAGACATTTGGAAATTTCTCGCAAGGATGAACCAGACTTGTGGAGACCTACCATTTATTTTCTGAGGTCTTGGCTGATTTCTTTTGATTTTGCCATGATGTCAAGCAGAGGCACTGAGTTTGAAGGTAGGCCTTGAAATACATCCACAGGTACACCTCCAATTGACTCAAATAATGTCAATTAGCCTATCAGAAGCTTCTAAAGCCATGACATCATTTTCTGGAATTTTCCAAGCACAGTCAACTTAGTGTTTGTTAACTTCTGACCCACTGGAATTGTGACACAGTGAATTATAAGTGAAATAATCGGTCTGTAAACAATTGTTGGAAAAATGACTTGTGTCATGCACAAAGTAGCTGTCCTAACCGACTTGTCAAAACTATGGTTTGTTAACAAGAAATTTGTGGAGTGGTTGAAAAATGAGTTTTAATGACTCCAATCTAAGTGTACATAAACTTACAACTTCAACTGTACACACAATGACACAAAGTGCCCATTTCAAAGCTACTACTGTTTTGCACAGAAGACCAAGCATAATATGTTGCTATTTTGTGAACCACTATATTTCTGTAATAAGCCATACTTTTAACCAACATGCCACCAATGTTAGAATAGTACCGTTGTGGCAGAGCTGCGTTTTGACATTATGGTGAGAGGCCAAGACAAGTTAAGCCATTTGCATTAGAGCATGAACATTAATCTATTTTTTCCCTGATCCTTACATGGACAGAGAACACAGAGTACAGGCAAGATGGCTGCTCCCAAAGTGACAGAGCAGAGGCGATATACACTGAGTGTACAAAACATTAGGAACACCTTACTAATATTGAGTTGCACCCCCTTTTGCCCTCAGAACAGCCTCAATTCATCGGGGCATGGACTCTACAAGGTGCCAAAAGCGTTCCACAGGGATGCTGACCCATGTTGACTCCAATGCTTCCCACAGTTTTGTCAAATAGGCTGGATGTCCTTTGGGTGGTGGACCATTCTTGATACACATGTGAAACTGTTGTGTGTGGAAAAACCCAGCAGCGTTACAGTTCTTGACACACTCAAACCGGTGCACCTAGCACCTACTACCATACCTTGTTCAAAGGCACTCAAATATGTTGTCTTGCCCATTCACCCTCTGAATGGCACACATACACAATCCATGTCTCAGCTCTCTAAGCTTAGAAATCCTTCTTTAACCTGTCCCCCCCTTCATCTACACTGATTGAAGTGGATTTAATGGGTGACATCAATAAGGGATCATAGCTTTCATCTGAATTCACCTGGTCAGTCTGTCATGGAAAGAGCAGGTGTTCCTAATGTTTCGACACTCAGTGTATAAAGGAAAATAAGTATCAGATGTCTAATGAAATAACATGCAATACACTTAGAAATATGATTACAATGTATGAAATACAGATGTATTTTGTTCAATGCCATGACTCTTTTTGCTCTAGCAAAGAACAGGCATTATGCAAGGAAAATTCCTTATTTATAAGATTTTGTCCTGATACAAACTTTGGCCTGACCCAATCTAGAAGTAATTGAGAATGATCAGCCATCATTTATGGCCCATAATTCTTTCAAAATGACATCACAAATCCAGACAACCTTCTGTCTTCCCTCTTTCATACTTCTATCAATAAGACAGCCATCTGAGTATATTCAATAAGTCATCCCTCCCTCCCTCCCACTCAATCCCCATCCTCTCACTCCCATGCAATGATAATAGCATAGATAGTGTGGCCAATTTAGGGGAGCGAAACTGTGTCTGTATCATTGATCATAAAATATCTAAGCTCCATAATTGCATTAAAAGTTAAACTAAGCCTGTGGACTGGATCTTTATGAAATGATGTTTCAGAGTCATTGTTGTATCCAGTACTTCTCCATATAACACTACTTGTATACTACTGTGTACGTCACCATAAGACCAGTTTATTCTGGACTACTGTTACTGCACTGAAAGAACACAACATATCATATCTTGAGTTAGAACAAATTAACAGGAAAACGTCAGTAATTATTATATATATATTTTTTAAACCTAAATAAATTCCAAAACAATGAACCAAAACAAACATAAAATCCAATATCAGGAAATGTGCCAATGAACACAGAGAACATAGTAGCTTCCACAAGCACCAAGCTTCCCCGTCACTCTCCATTCACTACTGTTTTATGGTGGTGACTGACTGTGGCAGTGGCAGGTCCATTAACACCTCCGCACCACACCGCCCAGCCCCCTCGATAAACAGCCCAGCCGGGGTCCACCCTAATGGGCCAAACTCATTCTCAGCCCAGCCTGTCTCCAGGTGTGGAAGTGTGGCCCTGTAATTGATAATTAAGGGGCAATAGCCCAGTGGTCAATGCAGACCCACAGCAGGGGAGAGAGAGGGAGGGGCCAGGCCCCACACTGTCACTCAAAGAAAAGAGAGCGGGAGAGAGATAGGTTGTTGGCTGCAATTCAGTAAGGGAAGCTTGGAGAGACAAACACACAAACAGGCAGGCATGGCTTGCACATTGGCAGGCATGAACGCAGGTATGAACTTAGGCAGGCAGGCATACCCTCACACACACACACAATGCTGAGAAACAGATAGATGTGATAAAGGAGGACCACACAGATGAATCACACACCCACACTGATCTGCAGCATACAAATTATAATGGAAAACACAGAGACTGACACACACACACACACACACACAGATAGTGCTGTAGGTGTGGCACAGTGGCAGAGGTACTGACTGGAACGTGTCTGTATGTCTATGGTGGCAGCAGTGTGAGGTTGCAGACGGTGCTGGTTGGTTGGTTGGTTGGGCTTCCACCCAAGTCTGAGAGGGATAGAGCACTTACAGTTACACCTCAGATCTTATCAATCACATAGAGCTGTGATGACAGCTGTTTAATCCACCTTGCCACTGTAGGTTTAGGCAAAGCAGCACATGACGATGAGCGCCTCTCAGATGAACACTTTACATGAACATGAAGGCAGAAGATGACAACATCTGCTTTTCCTGCAATGCTGCTGCACACAGATCAGTTTAGCCTTTTAGATCATAATGAATACGATTAAATGTTCAGGGGGAAACCTGATCCTAGATCAGCACTCCTACTCTAAGACGCTTCATGAATACGGGCCTCCACAGATCTTATAGTGCTCTTCCTTCACATGTGCAATTCCTCAGTCAGCTTCCATCATCATTCAACAGTAATGTTGTTGTGTAGATGAACCTCACAGGAGTTACTCAAAGGAGACTGTAGTTAGGAGTAATGAGAAGTGGCGTTTTATTCATTTATGTATTTATTGTCATTTTCCCCTTATCTGGTTTACTGCTCTTGAAAAGCATTAAGCCTGACAGGGGCTATCAATCAGCTGCTAATGGGTTGTGTAATTGCAGTCAGTTCCAAGCATAGAAATATAGTTACTAGAACGGAAATAAAAACGTGCATTCTAATGGGTACACTCAATATGGCTGCCGATCCACCAATTAAAGATCATTCACTTGAATGGGGATGTCCGTTCTAGTCGTGGTATTTCTTTGGTTAAAATTTGAGAGGCAGCAGCGTCACTCAGGGTGAAACCGGCCAATAGGCCTGCAGCATCAGCCAGTGAACTACAATGAACATTATCACATTTTGAAATCATGTCCAATTTATTTTACATATCTAAATGTCATATAAGTACATTTTTGTCGGCTAGTTTCAGCGACCTCCCCTTTTTCAAATTATGAACTATGATAAATATGTCAGAGTTGCAGTGATATCTTAAACTAAATAGACAGAGACCATCTTCTTATAAGGCTTTAATTGATCCAACATGAGTAAAGAGCAGAGACTGGGGGATTTTATACAAATCTGGCAACCCCGGTTTGAGTATCCCTGTTGCTCTCCAAGACAAGGCCACCTGGCGATCATTCTGATGCTATCTTAACAGATGTTGATGACAGGCAGTTTAAGAATCCAGCACGTGATACAGTCCTCCAACCATAATGAGAAGCTACAGTAAACAATCATTCCAGGTTAGATTGTGTACTAAATAGCCTAGTTTTCAGGGTGGAACTCGAGGAATAACACCTATACTGTCACCATGTTAACAACCCTTTACTGGCAGACACCGATTCTATCTGGTTCTTGTTTGTTAGCAACAGAAATCATTTTAAAACAGTTTCAAATGGAAAACAGAAAAATGGTTTCTTATTTGACAAGTCCAAGTAGTCTGTCGCTGTTTTTGAGTTCTCTTTCATTTGGGGTCCGATTCAGACATAGGAAATGTATGCCTTTTCCTACTCACTTCTCAGTAGTTGCTATTCAGACTTAAAGAAGATTTATGGTTGATCTAGGAATGTGGTCCGGAGGCTCCGTATGGACGCGTGAAACAATTGAGGAGCCTCCGGTAGCTTGCAGAGGCCAAATTGAGCTCTGTACTGCGTTGTCATGCACCTCCTAAATGTTGTAACAATGTGGAGGGCTCCGCATAGCTCCACATTGACATGATTGGTTGACGGTAGGTGGGGGCGGTACATCCTGTATAAACACAAACTCACTTCCTTGACAACACACATGGAGAATCTTTGACAAAATGCTATTATAACTAGATCACAAATAAAATACATCTTTATGATACCTTTTGTTTGGATTTCAAAAGATACCAAAAGGTATTTTAACTCCTGGAAAGAGATCGGGGATGTAATGGGGATAGACGCGGTAAAGAGGTTAATGGAATTCAGACCGTTTGGGGTAGAAGGACAGTGAGTGAATAGGCGCATATTCAACAAATCTGATTCTAACAAAGTGGATATTTATCAAATCCGTCATGATTGAGGTATTGCAACAGGCTCACAATGTGGCTACTAAAATCTGATTGTTTTCGCTGCATAACATTTAGAAGTGGTTGCTCATTTAGAAGAAACACTTTTCAGGTTTAGAAGAAGTGACTGCTAAGTGCTAACTCCCGTTTGTATTAGCTGATTAGCATAGCTAGCATAGAGAAATGGGTGGTGGTAGACAGTCGTTTTTAACTGTAATGCAGTTGATTGGTAACGATGACATGGACATGTATTTGGGTTGACTTCCATACCAGCATTATACTCCGATGTTTACCTGAAATACACATATAAACAATAGCCTAAATGTTGGCTAATTTTTCTGGGGGGCAGAGAAGATTCAGGATGGAGATGCAGGTGGGAAAACAGTGCAGCCTTTAAACTTCATGCTATCTTGGCTGTGCTCTTATATCAAGCACCGGGAAACGGACTCCAACATCTCAGAAGCGGTAAGGTCTAATCTTTTCGTTTAGCCAGTTGCTCGTAATTAAATGGATGCTTATAGAGATTAGCCCTGAATCACTACGAGTGGTGCGGTGCAGAACTATTTATTGGATGCCTATGACAGCAGTCTGAATGCTCTGACTTCTGCAGAGGCCCTATTGCTGTAAATGCTGTACTGGTTCTGCAGATATCCAATTGACCATAAATCGGCTTTTACCGAATGAAGGTGTGTAACAAGGTTTGCGGGTGTGGCTCCCTTGCGCACACTCGATAAATATAATTCCACCCCAGAATACACACCCGCTGGGTAGCCTACCAATTTGAAGAGGGAGTTGTTGTTAAATTTGTTTTTCTGTTCTTTCATCTAAAATAATCCCTTTAATACCGTGTACCTTTAATTTGAATTTGGTCGGCACCAGACTAGTAGACTATTGAGAATGTGTTCACAATATGGAAAGATAGCCATGAAAACATACACACAGTGTAGAAAGCATGCTTTTCCATGACAGACTGACCAGGCCAATCCTGGTGAAAGCTATGATCCCTTATTGATGTCACCTGTTATTTTAATTTCAATCAGTGTAGATGAAGGGGAGGAGACAGGTTAAATAAGGATGTTTAAGCCTTGAGACATGGACATGTGTAATGTGTGCCATTCAGAGGGTGAATGGCCAAGAACAAATATTTAAGTGCCTTTGAGCAGGGTATGGTAGTAGGTGCCAGGGCAACCGTTTGAGTGTGTCAAAAACTGCAACACTGCTGTGTTTTTCACACTCAACCACTTCCTGTGTGTATAGAGAATGGTCAACCACCCAAAGAACATCCAGCCAACTTGACACAACTGTGGGAAGCATTGGAGTCAACACGGGCCAGGATCCCTGTGGAAGGTTTGACACCTTGTTGTCCATGCTCTGACAAATTGAGTCATGTTCCTAATGTTTTGTACAATCAGTGGATAATTGTCTCCATTTCAGAACCCACCATTAGATTTAAAAACAGTGATTTTACACACATTTATGTTTAGGGAATAATCACAAATCCTACTTCATGGAACAATAGCATAACGGTGTGGAAGTTATTAGGGAAGGTCAGAAATCAAGTAGAGTATCTGTAGACACACCTCTGCCAGACCGCCATTTATGTGATCTCCTCCCAAATGAAGAGCTGGCTGGCACATGCATTTCCTCATGCTTAAGTTCAAGGTCAGAATGCAGAGAGAAAAGTATGTGAAAAATAAGTTCCATTTACACCATTTATTTGAAATCACCAACGTTTCTGCCTTCACCACGGCCCTGCAGCATGTGAAAGCCAGTCTTGTATGTGTTGACTACACTACAGCATAGGACCACAGTAGGCCCTCATCAGTGGCCTGTGTATTATTATAGAACCTTATAGAACTCCACATTCAGTGATAACTCGGTCACAAACATTTTGAAATATAACTAAACCCAAAGACATGTTACAGTGACTCACGTTCAGAAACAGTTTCAACGTGAGATAAACAGTCCATGGAAAGAGATGAAGAATCGAGATAAGCAAGTAAATAAAACACACACACAAAGCCCCGCTGCCTTGCCACCCAATTATTTTCCAAACCACGTTACCATCCATCGGTTAGCCCTTTATAAAGTGGTTGGTACAATCTTCTAAATCTCCAGGCTTTTTCAGCGAGCAGCAGCCACAGATGACTAATGGACGCAGGGGCCAGTAATGCATGTCATTTGCAGAGACTGCATGTTGAGCAGGAGAGAGAGGGGAAGCAGCTTGAAGATCCTAATGTTACCTTTTAGTGGCAATTTGAAGATGTTTTTCCCCCAGGAGTGGCACTCTAACACCCACCCCCAGAACCCTCACCACCGTGACAACTCACAGATTACAGGAAACATGCAGATCTCAACACTTCACTTGATAGGCCTTGATAGTTCTCTGAGAAATACATTTTAATTAAATAATTACAATCTTTAAATACTTTAAGCTTTTGGTGTCATCTGCCTGCCTTTTGGGACTAATCTATTGGCCCATTACTCAGCCAGGCAAGCTCGCTCAACCACAAATAAACCATTTTAAATGATTTCAAATAGTATTTGGAGCAGGTTGGGTACAGAGCTGCCATTCCTCTTTGGTTGGTTTTCTTTCACCCGCTCTGTGATGATGTGTTGTGTAATTGAGGAGATCAGTCAGTGGAGGCCTATTGGTGACTGCTCCCCAACTCATTACCAGATGTTGGGAGGTCACTGCTGTTTACACACACACGTGAAATAAACAGTCAAGAGAATAGAAAGTAACAAAGTGGATACATTCATATGGACAAATTCACTTGGTTTGTGCAGGTGAAGAACCTTGAGATTTCATTGTATTTGATGGAAGCTGTGCTGTACAAATCTAATGAATTATAATATTGTTTAGTGCAGTGACAACGATGGTGGTGTTCATTCACTTGGAGGTCAAGGTGGAGGTCAATGTGTTTCTAGATATGGAAAAACAAAAACACTGAGCTTTTACACAACCGCCCTATCTGACATTTAACAAAAACAAACTTAAAGTAAACTTAAACACATGATCTCATATTCGATATGTAGCTAGCTGACCAAACTGTACACTGACTGGTAGTGGTGGGATATCCACAACCATCACATATTTAAGCTCTACATCTAGTCTAACTTTTTATTTATTAATCCCTATTGCTTTGATAGATGCCATATTTATTCATATCCCCTCTTATCAAAGATAAATGAAATCCCACCTTCCTTCAGCCTGACAGGCAGTGTCATCTGATAATGTAAGAATAAATGAGCAGGTTTCTGAACAGGAGTCTGATAAGGATGTTTGTAGAAAACTTGTTGTGGAAACAGTTTCCTATATACACACACACACCTCTGTTTTGCGCTTTGTGTTATTCGCTAAACAGGTTGTGCCCTTTATCCTTAAAGGGTTGCTCATGCAAGGATATAATCGTACTATATTGCTAAATATTGTAATCGCAAACCCACAAATACACACACTCCCTCTTTGAAGGGAACAGAAAAAAAATATGATTTGAAAAGTAACAATATCTAACTTAGTGACAGTTGAAATGACAGCTTGCCTCTCTTGGTTGATGGAGGTTTATACGTGTGTCGTGTTAATAGGCTTGAGCCTGATTGCAATATGCTGAGATAATATATCATTCCATTATTCACACAAACATTCCATTGTGAGCATATGAAAACCTTTCAATGGAGTTCAAATCTCGACAATTCCCCTTCAAGTCAGTATTTGACCGTTGGAGTCACATTGAATCCAGTCCAGCAACCTTAGACCACAGTGTGGACCCTGAAAGGTTACAGTCCAACAGAGTGATGATTGTCCAATCTCCTCCAATAGCAGAGCAGCAGCTTCTTCATGGGAAACGTAGTGCCAAGTGTCTGTGGTACTGAATGTTCCAAATAAATATACATTCTTATAAGGCAGTGTTCCATGTCACATCGGACAAAAGGATCAGGTGGAAAATCCTTTTAATAAGATGGGGATTGTGAAAAGGGGGAGAGCGTGAAGAGAAGTATCAGAGAGAAGCACATACAGTATGTTGGGAATCCTAGTGGCAGAAAAGTGGTACTGCAGCTTCTGATCTACTCAAAAGTTATAGTTAGCACCATTGTCTCCCTCCCCCCTATTTAAACTCAGGACTGCTTCCGAAACATGAAGATGTCTCTGGTCTTGGAGCCTCTCTTGCCCTCGGGGAGTGGGGTGGGGTTGGGTGAGGGGGAGGGTGAGGGTGACGGGGAGGCTGAGGGCTGGGGGGTGGCTGTGCCTCCATAGGGGCAGCTCTGGGAGTCGGGGTGCTCCCCAGAACACTCCACGGCCGGGATGTAGCGACTGTCCCACATCCCTGGACCGCACAGCTTACACAGGTCATGGAGGCTGCACGGGATTCTGGGTAACAGACGGAACTGGTAGAGCAGACTACGGGCCTGGTAGTAGGAAGGGTGGGAGAGAGAAAGGAAGAGAGAGAACGTAAGAGAGAGTCAAGGAATGGAGAGAAAGAGAGCATGTGAGAGAACAAGGGACTGGAGGAGAGGAGTGGCAGTGAATGAGAGAAAGGTTAAACACGAGGAAAACACGTAGAAAGGAGGAAACAGAAGGCAGCGAAGAAGCTATACCTCAAGACTTACAAAACAGCTAACAGTATCACACTTAGTATCATGGAGATTTGAATAACATTTGACTAAATCAATAGCTCCTTCAGACGTGGAAGAACATGATCTAACACAGCCAAAATCAATTAACGTGATCTAATTTAAACTAAATAGGGCTGAGCTGTTCAGACACATCAAACCTGATAGGGGTTCTATAACAGTCCTAACACCTGCATGCTAAAATGTGCTGTTGCTGCTGCAGCAGCACTACTAACATGGCATCCATAAACATGAGAAGACAGACACACACTACCGGCCATGACTCAGAAATCCTCAACATGGCATCCATAAACATGAGGAGAAGACAGAGACACTACCGGCCATGACTCAGAAATCCTCAACATGGCATCCATAAACACGAGGAGAAGACAGAGACACACTACCAGCCATGACTCAGAAATCCTCAACATGGCATCCATAAACATGAGGAGAAGACAGAGACACTACCGGCCATGACTCAGAAATCCTCAACATGGCAGGATCACAGCAAGTATTTCAAGACTCCTTGAGGGCTGGGGAGCAACAAGGACTATTATGCTTTGTTGTATTACAAACGCCATTCCTTTTAAATCCCTTCGGCGCAGGCGATGAGTGTACACTGAGGGGATGAGTTAAGAATTAAACAGCCACCATAGTATGCTAACTAGAGGGTAAAATGCTAGCGTTGCATAACATGCTAGTATAGCCTAGCATAGCATGAGGAAAAGTGGCCCAGCCTTGGATGGAGTAACGCATCGTCATGCTAACGTTACCTTGCGCAGCACCAGCTCCCCGTTCATGTGCATGGAGAGGTTACTGAAGTGGAGCAACATCTGGTCGGTGGCTAACTGCTGCTCCGTCACGTCATCACCGTACAGCACGATGATGGCCACACACGCAAACAGATGGAAGTAGTCCGTCTGAGGGAGCGATAGCGTGTTATTGACAAAGTACATTTATAATGGACTGTGGAGAGCCTGCCTACAGTACAGTTTGTGTGTCTGGTTGTGTCTACATCCAACTCTAATCTCCATAACTAGTGTGTTGTATGAATGATGGTTATACCTATGGCAGGCTATAAACTCCTAACATTGTTACACACAGTTGCTAATACACATTGTTTGATATTGGTGTATGTATGCTAATGTTGTGTGTTTGTATTGTTCTATGTATACCAATTCCACGTACAACATGATAAAGTTGCTCTGTGTACACCAATGCCATGTACAACATGATGATGTTGCTCCGTGTACACCAATGCCATGTACAACATGATGTTGCTGTGCGTATGCTGATGTAAACTTGGGTACCTGGTAGTGTGCCCAGCAGGCCTCCCACATACGCAGGGCCTCTGTGTCGGGGAACTCCCGTTTGAAGCAGAGTAGGAGCCAGCGGTGACAGAACAGCAGCTGTAGGCCGTCCTCCCCCAGCTGGGTCAGGTGCTGGTGGAACCGGGGCAGCATCAGACGCAACAGCTCCCTCAGGTACATCTGGAACGCGGGAGAGAGAGATGGTTAGGGCACTAATGTGGATATGAATGTAACACCACACACACACACAAAATAAAACACGAGAATCACAGATAGCGAGAGAAAAGTGTGTGTAATAAAAAGAGAGAAAGACACTTTCTCTGTCCCCTTACCAGTTGTCTCTCCATGTCCTCGTCGCGGGGAGAGCTGATGAAGATGGTGTTCTCCATCAGGCCTACGAAGCACCAGAACGTGTCACTCTCATCCTGCACCTCGGTCAGCAGGGGGGCCACCAGGTCAGACATGCCCTGGCAGTAGCCCATCTCTGGGTTGAACACCGCGTAGTTCAGCAGCACACACCTGGAGGAAGAGAGGAACACCACCACAGACAATATCAAGAGATCATAGTCGCCTCATACTAAGTTATACATATTACCTCATACTAAGTCATACATAAAGTTTTACATACAAAGTCATACTAACCCATCACCCTAACCAACAGGTCGTATAGATGTTTAGACACTGTCGTTAAAACAATCAATTTAGACCAAATCAAATTGTATTTTTCACATGCTTTGTAAACAGGTGTAGACCAACAGTGAAATGCTTACTTCTCATCCTAACTATTCAGAGAGATAAATACACAATGAGTAATGATAGCTTGGCTATATACACGAGGTACCAGTACAGAGTCCATGTACAGGGGTACGAGGTCATTGAGGTAGATATGTACATATAGGTAGGGCCCTATAAAGTGACTAGGTAACAGGATAGATAATAAACAGTCACAGCAGTGTATGCAGTTAGTCAAAAACGTTAAGGCAAAAAGGGTCAATGAAGATAGTTAAACAGTTAACCAATAGCCACCCGGACTAACTATTTAGCAGTCTTATAGCTTGGGGGTAGAAGCTGTTCAGGGTCCTGTTGGTTCCAGACTTGGTGCATTGGTACCGCTTTCCGTTCGGTAGCAAAGAGAACAGTCTATGACGTGGGTGGCTGGAGTCTGATCATTTTTAGGGCCTTCCTTTGACACCGCCTAGTATAGAGGTCCTTAATGGCAGGAAGCTCGGCCCCAGTGATGTACTGGGCCGTACACACTACCCTCTATAGCGCCTTGCGGTCGGATGCCAAGCTGTTGCCAAACAAAGCGGTGATGCAGCCAGTCAAGATGCTCTCAATGGTGCAGCTGTTGAACTTTATAACGATCCGAGGGTCCCTGCCAAATCTTTTCAGCCTCCTGAGGGGGAAGAGGTGTTGTTGTGCCTTCACGACTGTGTTGGAGTGTGTGGACCATGATCAGTCCTTAGTGATGTGGACACAGAGGAACTTAAAGCTAAACAACACTATGGCATTAAAACAGAGTAAGCGAATGAATAAGACAAATATGAAAAGTGGTGAGACAATATTGGTCCATAATAATACATGAGAGTTCTAACCTCCCCCACCCCTACTCTACTTGACCCAGTTACTTTTACCAATACCGAGAACCAGCCATGAGTCACTTAACAGCCTGGTTTTGAAAGCCTTTAGCTCCTTCATTTAGGAAGCTATTAGCTGTAAGTATGCATCAGAACTAGTGCTCTAACAACTTACTGGGAGTCAATAAAGCATGAAAGTCATTAGCTAGCTTCCCCCAGGGTTCAGAATATGATATTCATGTACAATATTACCTCCTGTGCACTGGACTATGGGATAGGAAAGATGAGAAATGGAAAAGGTGAGGAAGAAAGGGAGGAGAAAAGAGTGGTAAGAGAGGAGAGAGTGAAATGTAGAATAAAGAGTGACAGAGGGAAGGATATGGATAGAGATGAGAGGAAAGACAAGTGGTAGGGGAGAGAAAGTGTAAAGAGAAGAGAGGGAAATACCCAGACAGAGCCATCTGTCCTGACCTCATGATCTCCACATTGGGGTTGTTCTCTCCCCTGAAGAAGTGGTTGCTGCGGTCTGTTCTCACCACGTCCTTATCCACGGTGAACTGAACCTTCCTCCAGAAGTCACTGTGCTCCTCAGGACTCATAGACAACCTGGGCATGGCAGGGACAGACAGGGGTTTTTACTGGGTTAAATACTGGGGCTACGCACTAATGTCAACCAAACTTAAGGGCAGTTACTCAACTTCAAAAATGTACTTTTAATTTAACCCTTGATAGGATGTCAGGAAAAGGGTAGGGTGAGGATGTTGGGGCAATGTAAACCACTTAAACAACCTATGATCTAACCCTAACCCCCTCCCATCACTCTCTGGCTGAGAACCTGAACACGGAGGACCTGACCCCTACCCTAACGAGCAGAGCAGAGGGGATTTCATTAACACTATTTGTTTTCCATTGAGCCCCGCCAGGAACAATAACACTGGGCCTGATGCAACTTCACGCAACTGTTTACTTTCTGGGTCTGTGTTTGTCTGCCTCTCCCTCGGCGTCTCCTCCCTCACTCCCTTCTCTCTCCCAGTCCCTTGATCCCTCTCTCCCAGTCCCTTGTCCCCTCTCTACCTCCATGCCTCACTCTCCCTCTTCTTCCCTTTCTGGAGAACTGTCAGCAGCTGTACCTGGTCCTGCTACCAGAATCCCCTAATCGTGTAACTCAACATTAACATGTAAGACCACAGAGACACCAGACCTTGTAGAAAATAGATGAGCAAACTGAATCAACTCTCCACAACCCTCTCCTCCTCCAGTGTTTGTTCAGAACAGGTATATACTGACATCTCTCTCCTCTCCAGCAGGATCATCCATGTTTAACATCTTCAACAGTACTGGCTACAGCACAGAACATCAAATCAAACAAGCAATAATTGATTCTTCAAAATGTGACTTATATAAATAATGTAATGTTTTATTTCCATACAGAACTAATTGATTTAATTAACAGGGGCTGGTCGTTAGTCAGGATCACAAACAGATGATTATAAGGGTGTCATACATGTTCATGACAAGTCTAATCAGTTATTATACCTGTATCATAATGCATCATATCTGCAGGCTTTAAGTAGAGTGTTACCGGTGCCACCACCTTTAGAAGGCCGAGACTGTAGTTCCAGGGTCTTAATGATGAGCCAATGGCCCCCGGAGGCTCAGTCAAGTGTTTTTCCATCAGCCTCATCACATCACAGGAGGAAGAGAGCGTCTAATTGGCTGGTTTGGATGACATTTTCTGATGTAATCTAAAGGTTAATACGCCATTCCGCTGAAGACCAGACAATTATCATATCAATTCTGTGCACTCGTGCATCACACCTGTGCAAACATGCACACTGTGTGGAAGCTTAGGTAGCCTAGCGGTTAAGAGCAAACGGCCATTAACCAAATGGTCGCTGGTTCGAATATCCAAGCCGACTAGGTGAAACATCTGCCAATGTGCCCTGGATCAAGGCACTTAACTCGAATTGCTCCTGAAAGTGGCTCTAGACAAGCGTCTGCTAAATGACTCAAATGTCAAATGTAAATGTATTGAAAAAGAAAAAGGATTAGGGACAGACAGACAAGTAACGCTGGGAGGTTCAAATAAATGACTGGTTGAACCCTTTACTCTCTTTTAGTGTGTGTGTGGTGTGTGCGTGCGTGCGTGGTGTGTGTGCGTGCGTGGTGTGTGTGCATGCGTGGTGTGTGCGTGCATTTCGAGCATATTGATAGAATATGAGAGTAGAATATGAGAATATGATTTGATCAGCGATTACATGTTTTTACCCAGGAGGCCTGTTAATTTACACCCAGCACTCCCATAACAACGTTCTGTAATTGTGTCTATTGATTGCTCCATTTGCAAAGTGAAACCACAAGGTGTGTGTGTGTGTGTGTGTAACAGTTAGCAGGATATGGCTTGGTGCCACCTTATTCCTTTGTATAAATTAACCACATACTGTATGTACCATTGTTATGAATGTCCTTCTTTCATCGAAAACAACACAATAGAACCCCCCCCCCACCCACACACACACGTACGGTCAGCAGCAGTGTAGCTCCCCTGGATGGAGAGCCATTAGTTATAGTAAACCCCCCAGCCACCTACCTCCTCTGCTGGATGTGGTGGTACTCAGAGCGTTTCTGCAGTCTCCAGGCCTCTCTCTCCTGGGAGGAGGAGTCACAGCTGTAGTAGTGCAGTAAGAAGGGCCACACCTCCCCGCGGATGGATGGGTCAATGCCCCCAAAGAAGATGGCCTGAGGGGGGGGACAGAGAGGACATGATCAGCCTGGGTAGTAGAAGTCTAGAATTCAACAATGTTATTTACAGTAACTACACCAGGGTTCCCCAACTGGCCAAATTAGTGCTGTGGTGGTTTTATTTGGCACCCCATTTATTGGGAGAATTTTCAAAAAAAAAATAAATAAAATTGACATAAGACTAAAAACACCAGGAAATCAGCTCCATGTCATTTTTAGTTAAGAAATCTGTTCAAATATTCCCATGCATAATAGAGACACGTGATCGTATACAAATGTAAGCAAGTTTGTCAGTCTTCCAAGGTCTTATCCCAGCTACACACTCACCTTGCGTAGCTTGTACTCCTCCTCCACCTGTCCGTTGTGGTTGAGGTGTCGGAGCCAGGTGGTGACGTCCAGGCGGCGGTACAGACGTTCCTCCGGGTGGGTCTCAGAGGACGGCAGGGTGGGCCTCCGGATGGAGAACTGCATACATGACTTCTCATCCACTACCTGGAAGAGAGAGGGAGGAGAAAGAGAGATCGATAGGTGGGGGGAAGAGAGGGAGCGAGACAGATGGGTGTGGGGCAGAGAGCGAGAGATATCAAGGAACTAGCCATTATGCTAACACTGAAATAACATGGTATCTAGCCACAATGCTAACACTGTAGGAACATGATATCTAGCCCCAATGCTAACACTGTAGGAACATGATATCTAGCCCCAATGCTAACACTGTAGGAACATGATATCTAGCCCCAATGCTAACACTGTAGGAACATGATATCTAGCCCCAATGCTAACATGCCTCACCTGGTCTTTGAGCTGCGTCTCTCTGCAGCACTTCCACTGTTGGAAGACCTCAGCCAGCTTGTCCAGACCTGCGTGGTGGAAGTGGAGGACCTTATACTGGCTCTCCCTGCTGGCGATCACCAGCTGACCACTATTACACGCATCATCACTGGAATCACAACATACAGAAACACTGGCTGAAAGAAACACACATACAATGTTACTGCACTGCTAAAACATGGCTTATAACATATACAGCAAACTCTCAGTTGGAGAAGAATTTCAGAAACCTTTCCTGGATTGTCAAATACAGTCATTTTTTACATACATATAGGCCCAGTTTCTGAAGTGACTTTTCATTTTTGTAATCGCTGGACCTCCCCTTTACCCTCACAGGCCAAACAACACAACTGTATGCAGGTGAGTTGTTATGAGAGTAAAGTTCCTGAGGTCTTAAAGTATCCAGACAACATGACCCCACATGACCCCTGGCTGACCTGAAGAAGAGGCGGAGCGACCTCATGTGACCCAGGTCGACCCGGAACACTCCCCCCAGCTGCTCCAACGCCAGCACCTTCTGCTGTTCCTCCCACCGCATGCCCTGCAATTGGCTGTTGTTCTCAGAGGGAGCGTGGCTGTCCAGGCTGGAGGCGGAGCTAGCCGAATGGGTCATGGACTCGTCGCACAGCTCCCTGAGAAAATGAGGGGGGGGGAGAAGTTGAGTTGGTTATAGGATCAGATAAACTTACACCCACAACTATTACTGGCTCAATGCAAAACAGACCTTAGATCAGCGTCTAAGGGAAACTGATGGGACCATGATTTTGGAGAATCATTGCATTGCACACAGAGGTAATTCTAACAACACATAAGCATAGATATGGCAAACAGGGGGCTATGTACTGTTTGTGACTAGTGTTGAATATCAGGAGTCTATTTTACTGCCCTGTTGTGGTTCCTTGCTTTATGTCCTGGGATTGTTCTGGCTTAGACCATGGGACAGAGAAGAATGCATGGCGGTTACTGTGCAGGGGGGGAACCACGCACATCACACACACACACAGTGCACACAACAGAAACTGTACACACACACACATCACAGCGTCTGCCTTCCAATTTCCCCAGTCATTCCCCCACGGCCACTGTTTGTTTCCCCGGCACTGTAACCCGAGCTGGGGGTTCCTCTACTGCGTTACACACACACACACACCTGGGTAAGGGGGTAAATCAAACAATTAACAACCAAAACACACCCCATGACACGTCTCGGAGAGCCAGACCTGAGAATCACAGTGACGTATTAATTGCAAATAGGGCCAGTAAACACAAGTCAATCATATGGAAAACATTTACATTTAAATGCTGTTTCCTTGTATGCCGATGGAACAGTATTTCTCTAAGTCCATAATAAATACAAACAGCCTATTGGTCCCATGAGAGGAGCCAGAGCTGGTCAGTTTCAAACTAAATCAATGGTAGTGAATTGATCATGTCTCGGGTTGTCACATACCTGTATATGGGAAAATAATGTGAGATCCATCGAGACAGCAAGGTCTCACCTCATTGGTCAGATTCACTGCCCTCTGGATCATGTATCAAATCATGAACAAGGTCCCAGTCCTGGGACACTACAGCACAGAGGAGTGGGGAGATTCTCTCTGCCTCAATATAAACCTAGTCATAGCAGACCTGGGTTCAAAAACTATTTGAAATCTGTCTGGAGTGCCCGGTGAACGGGCGTTGCAGATTTTGGACTTGTCTATCGGTTCCATTGCAACAGGAAATCTCAATCAAGCCCGGCAGAAGAATTTGAAATGATTTTTAAAAGTATTTGAACCCAGGTCTGCGTCATAGGCCTATTGTATTACATTGAGGTGCTGAGAGAACATACAGAAACCAAAAGTCTCACACTTAATGGTCTGCTTGAATAAAATCTGACAACATTTGATTGATTAAAACATTGCTTCAATAAAGGAATATTTAAACTGCGCTACATGCTAACTACTGTAACTGTCAGAGATATTGCTAAGCTATCTGTCTCTATGGGCTTTCCAGTTAACTAATCAGCATCAACAGAAGGTGTTGAACATGGACCTGTTTTAAATGTCGTCTACTTAATCAATGAAGTGAAGATAGCTTACAGTAACATAACAGTGGGTGCTTACGGAGAGGTTTTAAATGCCATTTACCTCAGTGGATCTCAATTAGCTAATGCTAAATATTCACACTAGTAGCTGATGCTGTTCTCTATAGCGACTACACTATAGCCTATGTATACAGTGTTATACACAGACTATGCACTGAGTGGCCAAAACATTAACACCTGCTCTTTCCATGACATAGACTGAATCCAGGTGAAAGTTATGATCCCTTATTGATGTCACTTGTGAAATCCACTACAATCAGTGTAGATGAATGGAAAGAAACAGGTTAAAGAAGGATTTTGAGACGTGGATTGTGTATGTGTGGCATTCAGAGGGTGAATGCACAAGACAAAATATTTAAGTGCCAAGAACTGCAACGGTGCTGGGTTTTTCATGCACAACAGTTTCCGGTGGGTATCTAGAATGGTCCACCACCCAAATGACATTCAGCCAATTTGACGACTGTGGGAAGCATTGGAGACAACATGGGCCAGCATCCCTGTGGAACGCTTGACACCTTGTAGAGTCCATGCCCTGACAAATTGAGGCTGTTCTGAGGGCAAAAAGTAGTGTGTGGGGGGGGGGGGGTGCAACTCAATATTAGGAAGGTGTTCTTAATGTTTAGTACACTCAGTATATGTCAACAGCATGTTTTGATGGAAAAGCTGTTTTAATGGCATGTCCCTCGTCAGGGGAGCTACAGCTACAAGCTCCCCACCTACGTGATGCTCTACCCTCGGGACAGAGCTCTGGCGTCACCCTGAGAACCAGAGCCTGGGGCTCAACCCCCATGGTCCCTAAACTCAATGAATGATGTGGCTGTTGAGCAAGTAGAAGAGACTACACTTCTTGGTGTTCTATTAGATTGTAAACTGTCAAGGGCAAAGCATATTGATTGCATTGTTGTAAAGATGGGGAGGTCCGTCTGTGATAAAGAGATGCTCTGATTTGTTTTTACATCACATGCAACCAAACAGTTGTCCAGTCAGGTGCGGCAAAACAAATACCTAGAAAAGCTGCAGCTGGCACAGAACAGAGCAGCACGTCTGGCCCTCAAATGTACATGGAGGGCCAATGTCAATAACATGCATATCAGCCACTCCTGGCTCAGAGTGGACGAGAGATTGACTGAATCACTGTCGATCGTTGTAAGAAATATTGATGTGTTGAAAGTACCACGTTGTCTTTTCAGCCAGTTATCACAGCTCAAAAACCCAGTCCCCAAGTAAGAACAGAGACTGGGAAAATGACTACATGGTAACTCAGGCAAGAAATATGAAACACCTCAAGGAACAACGCGGACTGTGAAGAGACACACACTAACAGTTTTCTTTAGATGTTTTAAATGTAGCTTTACATTTGTGTTCTTATCTATTAGTGTTCTGCATGTTGTCATGTTCTATGTTGTGTGGCTGCTGCTTTTTCAACAGCTAATGAAATACACAAATATGCAACAATTTCAACAATTTTACTGAATTACAGTTCATAAGAGGAAATCAGTCAATTGAAACTAATTCATTAGGCCCTAATCAATGGATTTCACATTACTGGGACTACAGAAATGCATCAGTTGGTCACAGATACCTTAAAGAAAATGTAGGGGCATGGATCAGTACACCAGTCAGTATCTGGTGGGACCACCATTTGCTTCATGCAGCGCGACACATCTTCATACATAGAGTTGATCAGGCTGTTGAATGTGGCCTGTGGAATGTTGTCCAGGTTCCAGCTTCCAGGAATTGTGTATAGATCCTTGCGACATGGGGCAGTGCATTATCATGCTGAAACATGAGGTGATGGCGGCAGATGAATGGCACGACAATGGGCCTCAGGATCTCGTCATGGTATCTCTGTGCATTCAAACTTGCCATCGATAAAATGTAATTGTGTTTGTTCATAGCTTATGTCTGCCCATACCATAACCTCACCACGAGACACTCGGTTTCACAACATTGACATCAGCAAACCACTCGCCCACACAACGCCATCTGACCGTTAGAGTTGAAACTGGCATTAATCCATGAAGAGCACACTTCTCCAGCGTACCAGTGGCCATCGAAGGTGAGAATTTGCACCCTGAAGTTGGTGAACAGCAGTCAGGTCAAGCCCCTGGTGAGAACGACCAGCACGCAGATGAGCTTCCCTGAGACGGTTTCTGACAGTTGTACAGAAGTTCTTCGGTTGTGCAAATCCACAGTTTCATCAGCTGTCTGCGTGGCTGGTCTCAGACGATCCCGCAGGTGAAGAAGCCAGATGTGGAGATCCTGGGCTGGCGTGGTTACATGTTGTCTGTGATTGTGAAGCCGGTTGGGCTCTGCCAAATTCTCTAAAACAATGTTGGAGGCGGCTTATGGTAGAGAAATAAACATTAAATTATCTAGCAACAGCTCTGGTGGACATTCCTGCAGTCAGCATGCCAATTGCATGCTCCCTCAAAACATGTGTTCTTCACATGTGTTTTGTGAAGAAAAAAATTCCCCAGCATAAGGTGCACCTGTGTAATGATCATGCTATTTAATCAGCATCTTGATATGCCACACCTGTCAGGTGGATGGATTATCTTGACAAAGGAGAAATGCTCACTAACAGGGATGTAAGCAAATTTGTGCACAAAATTTGAGAGAAATAAGCTTTTGTTCATATTGAAAATTTCTGAGATCTTATATTTCAGCTCATGAAACAGGGGACCAACACATGACATGTTTTTATACTAAACAAAAATATAAACACAACATCTAATCAAAACTCTGGGGAGGGCAGGGAAAGGAGGAGAGCTAAAAATAGGTTTTATGTTGTTATATAAATATATTATTGTACATTTGCATGGAAATTCACTATGATTTAATTACCTATGTTTAGGATTCTAACAATTGTACAGGGCAGCAAAATACTTTTGAGATACATTAAGAATTTAAAAGTTTTAAAGAAAAAAAATAGCAATTTTGTCCTACAGACGCACTACATTCAGTGGTTTAGAATACTGTACTGGAGCCATATATAGTTGAAGACGGAAGTTTACATACACCTTAGCCTAATACATTTAAACTACGTTTTTCACAATTCCTGACATTTAATCCCCGTAAAAATTCCCTGTCTTAGGTCAGATAGGATCTTGTTTATTTCAGCTTTTATTTCTTTCATCACATTCCCGGTGGGTCAGAAGTTTACACACATTCAATTAGTATTTGGTAGCATTGCCTTTAAAATTGTTGAACTTGGGTCAAATGTTTCAGGTAGCCTTCCACAAGCTTCCCACAATAAGTTGGGTGAATTTTGGCCCATTCCTCCTGACAGCGCTGTTGTAACTGAGTCAGGTTCTGCCCACAAATTTTCTATAGCATTGAGGTCAGGGCTTTGTGATGGCCACTCCAATACCTTGACTTTGTTGCCCTTAAGACATTTTTCCACAACTTTGGAAGTATGCTTGCTTTCCTGACTGATGTCTTGAGATGTTGCTTCAATATATCCACATCATTTTCCTTCTCATGATGCCATCTATTTTGTGAAGTGCATCAGTCCCTCCTGCAGCAATGCACCCCCACAACATGATGCTGCCACCCCCATGCTTCACGGTTGGGATGGTGGTGTTCTTTTTTTGTTTCATCAGACAAGAGGACATTTCTCCAAAAAGTACAATCTTTGTCACCATGTTCAGTTGCAAACCGTAGTCTGGCTTTGGAGCAGTGGCTTCTTCCTTGCTGAGCGGCCTTTCAGGTTATGTCGATATAGGACTCGTTTTACTGTGGATATAGATACTTTTGTACCGGTTTCCTCCAGCATCTTCACAAGGTCCTTTGCTGTTGTTCTGGGATTGATTTGCACTTTTGGGACCAAAGTACGTTCATCTCAAGGAGACAGAACACGTCTCCTTCCTGAGCGGTATGATGGCTGCGTGGTCCCAAGGTGTTTATACTTGCGTACTATTGTTTGTACAGGTGAACGCGGTACCTTCAGGCGTTTGGAAATTGCTCCCAAGGATGAACCAGACTTGTGGAGCTCTACCATTTTTTTCCTGAGGTCTTGGCTGATTTCTTTTGATTTTCCCATGATGTCAAGCAAAGAGGCACTGAGTTTGAAGGTAGGCCTTGAAATAAATCCACAGGTACACCTCTAATTGACTCAAATTATGCCAATTAGCATATCAGAAGCTTCTAAAGCCATTACATTTTTTGGAAATTTCCAAGCTGTTTGAAGGCACAGTCAATTTAGTGCATGTAAACTTCTGACCCACTGGAATTGTAAGTGAAATAATCTGTCTGTAAATAATTGTTGGAAAAATTACTTGTGTCAGGCACAAAGTAGTTGTCCTAACCGACTTGCCAAAACTATAGTTTATTAACAAGAAATTTGTGGAGTGGTTGAAAAACGAGTTTTAATGGCTTCAACCTAAGTGTTTGTAAACTTCTGACTTCAACTATAGATGCTGTACTGGAGCCATATAGATGCTGTACTGGAGCCATATAGATGCTGTACTGGAGCCATATAGATGCTGTACTGGAGCCATATAGATGCTGTACTGGAGCCAATAATAGCTTAACCATATAGATGAGTTTCAAAAGTGTGAAACAATAATAGCATTGGGAACACGTATGCATGCATGCACACACACAAAGCTACAATACACAGTCTCTCCCACACAACAACATAATGTACTCTCTCACTTTCTTACACTCCCTCTTCCCACTCACTTTCTTGCACACAGATTATTTCTCTCTGCATGATTCCTAGTGACATGTTTCCAGTCCCAGGCCCCTTAACAGTGTCAATTAAAGCTGAGAGCTGTGCTGTTCCAGAGGGGTTGGCTGCTGCCTGTAGGCCCCGACCAGACCACTCTCCATTCCTCTAATCCACCCAGTTGACACACAGCCCAGTACAACAACCCCAGGAGCAGGGAGGAATCAAAGAGAGTTTCACACAGACCCAGGGAGGGAGAGGGGGTGAAGAGGGTAGAGGAAGTACAGGGAGAAAAAAAATGGAGATTGAGTTAAAGAGAAACATTAGCGAAGGATAAAGAGAGAGAGAGAGCGAGAGAGCGAGAGAGCGAGAGAACGAGTGAAAGAGAGAAAGAAAAAGAGAGAGAGAGAGAAAGGAAGAAAAGGTTAGAGGCAGTGCAAGAGAAAGCTGCCAAGTCACACACTAACTGCACTTACAGTGTTAAATGGACAAACACACACTTCAAACTCCCTCATCCTGGGCTGTGTTTCTGGCCAAATACCTCTGTGTGGAAACGACCTCTGAGGGATGTATAAAGGAGAATGGCCATAAGGTCAGTACAGCAACATGATAGTGGTTTAGTCCAGATGGTTTAGTTGGTTGGAGCAGAGTGTTGGTAGAATTCCTGCATGGACCACATAATGAATGTGTGTGCTAACTGCTAACTCCTAACTGCTAACTCCTAACTGCTAACTCCTAACTGCTAACTAAGCGGCTTTAATTGAATCGATTTAGCGAAGGACAATGTGTGTGTTTTGGCCCATGTTGCCAATAAGAACCTTGTAACCTTGTAATTGTCTGCTTTAACAGCCCGTTCTCTCCTACAGTGACACATCCAGCCTTGGGAGGCAGTAATAGTTAACAAATTCTAATTTACAGACTTGCCTAGTTAAATAAAGGTTTAATTTAAAAAAATGCTGTGTGAAGTGTGAACCTCCCCCAATGACAGTAAGAGTACACTTATCCCCTTCTCTGTGGCTCCACCATGTGGTAGGTTTGGCCTATTACAACTACCTTGATCTGGTGAGAAATTCTGTCTTGCGAGGTGAGAAACTGGCATCTGGAGTGTAGGTTCAACATGATTCAAGGTTATAGCCGTTAAACACGGACGACCACTGCTGCTCTCTCTCGCTCTCTTTTTAAAACTCTTTTATAAAGTGGTGGGGAAACGATCAAATCGCCAGTTACCTAAAATATCCATAGGATATTTATGCAAATGGTTGCAGGTTCTTGTTGGCATTCAGTTTCAAATATGTATTTAACAAGTTGGATGCTTCTCTACCCAAATAATTGGAAAAGCATTTCTGTCATGTGCTTATATGCTTAAACTATTTCAATATGTCTCCACTGCGAGATAAGACACCAATATTCAGCGTCTGAACTGACAGACTGGATTCAATACATACATAAATTATAAATACCATGGAAACTACAGCTCCATTTGTGCCCTGCATATCAATAGCTAACTTGCATAGATAATTCACACAAAATCCAACTGATAATAACTCACCAAAACACCCCATTCATATCCATGTCTAACACAAGTCACAAACAAATACGTGCACACAACAGACCTGCATTCAAATACTGAAATCTTTGAAATACTTTTATTTGCATTAGCCTGATTTTTTCTATTGGTTTAATGATAACATGTAAACTCAAAGCCCTGATAAAGTATTTGAAAGGATTTAAATTACAATATGAACCAAGGTCTGTATTATCCACACACACAAGCCCATCCCCTCCCAGCTCACCTGCTCTCGTTGTCCAGGAACACAGAGCCGCTGCTCTCAAAGAGGGACTCGCTGACGGGCGACAGACAGAAGGGTGAGGAGAAGGTGGTGTCTGAGTCCGAGCCCATGGTGCTGTCCCTGCTCACCTCGTCAGCCGACAGCTCATCCCCCTCATCCGTCCCAGACTGGGACTGCTGTTGCTGGGGAGGAGGGGGCTCTATGCTGGCCTCCAGACCCAGGCCCCCTCCAATCCCAGTTCCGTTCCCAATCCTCTCCTCCTCCTCCCGGTCCTCATCTTCCTCCTGGGCAGGAGGGTGTCGGGAGTGGGGCCTGCAGGTAGGGTTAACATTAGCGTTACCGTAAAATGTTTTTTCAGAGGATGAAATTCGACCAGATGGAAATTAAGCACCATCCTGAAACAGTGTTCACCTATATTACAAAGGTTCAGGCTCAGTTGTCAGGATACAAGCAGTTATCACAATAAAACCTGTTACCGCGATGCAAGCAGTTATCACAATAAAACCTGTTACCGCGATGCAAGCAGTGCAAGCAGTTATCACAATAAAACCTGTTACCGCGATGCAAGCAGTTATCACAATAAAACCTGTTACCGCGATGCAAGCAGTTATCACAATAAAACCTGTTACCGCGATGCAAGCAGTTATCACAATAAAACCTGTTACCGCGATGCAAGCAATTATCACGATAAAACCTGTTACCGCGATACAAGTCGTTTTCACGATAACACCCGTTATTGCAATATCACCAGCTACAGAAGTCCATTACGTTCCCTTCCCCCCACTCTACCTGCGGGGCCTGCGCCGAGCGTTCCTGCGGACAGGTGAGCTCTCTGGGGTGATGTAACGCAGGGCCTCCTCGTCCTGTCTCTGGATGCGGGAGTTGGGAACCCAGGTTAGGATCAGAGTGGTTCCCAGGCTCTCATCCTTCTCCATGTGCACACACAGGTACCCTGAGGAGAGAAGGGAGTCATGAGAGAGATGGAGAAACATGGCCACAAACACACAGGAACACAGACAACAACACACACACACGAGAACACACACTCACCCTGATGAAATCATATCATCAGAGGATTGGAGACAGGTTGAGAAAGAGGACACACAAGAAAACACAAGAACCGAAGTCACTTGAGAAGATCACACTAAGAGAAAAGGATCCCAGAACCCAGTCAGTTCTCCTCAGGACAAACCTTCTTCCTATGAACCAGAAGTCAGATAGATAGATATACCAAATCTGGAGTCAATCTGACTTCTGGTTCATGGGAAAAATATTTTGGCCTGAGAACTATAATATATTAGACATCTATAACCTTAATAAGTTGATACACAAATATACTGTCCATAGCTAACATACCATACCATGATGGAAGAGGTGACAAAGTAGTGGCATACTGTACATGGAAACATTACTAGGTATGACACAAAACAAGTGAGGCAAAGAGGAAGTAACCTGAAAAGAAATAAGGAGATCTGACTCATGAACAAACAAGGAAATGCAGAGGTGAGAGACAATGAACCATACAGTCTCATATCTCTCAGGTGAGAGTTCATCGGTACATGGTGGAAAGAGAGAGAGACACTATAGGACACACTGGGAAGAGAAGAACAGCAGAGGAATAGGTGAACGCTATAGTCATAGCTGTGGCCTGTTCAGGAGGATGTAATGTTACAGAACATTCAGATAGAAATGTATGGTGTAGAACAAATATGATTGTCAGGTAGAATAGGTAATCGTGTTAGTGCTATTCATTACATTTCTGTGATGTTCAGAATAGTTCAGCTCACTGAATACACCCCAGGGTTGTATGTACTAGGCACCAAATGCAAGAAAACGGACTGAAACAGGAAGGGACTGCCTGAACTTGTCCGATAAATGCTTTTCTCCATTGCAAAGACGTTCGTTACGGTGTGCCCTAATGAATAGGACCCTTATGTAGGGGACTCTTAGACAGCTATATACTGTACCTGGGTGGTGTTCGGGCAGGCCCGGGAGGGGCTCGGCAGGGTGCACACACACATTGTTCTTGGAGAAGATGATCTCTCCGTCCAAGCCATTCCGCGAACCCGCCGACCCTGGGTTAAAGGTCAGGAGGTCCGAGGCCTTGGAGGAGGCGCGTCGCAAGAGCCGACCGAGAGACATCTACACCGACACCAGGACTCTGCGCCCATCCTCTGGGGTGGGGGGAGGAGGAAAGGTGAGAGAGGGGGACAGGTATGGAGAGACAGAATCAGGTCAGAATGGAGGACATGGGGCACTAGTGTTTTACAGTATGACATTTACCTATTCAAATGAACAAATCATATATAGAGTGCCTTCAGAAAGTATTCAGACCCCTTGACCTTTTCTCCATTATGTTACAGCCTTATTCTAAAATGTATTAAATTGTCTTTTCCCCTCATCTATACACAATACTCCATAATGACAAAGCAAAAAACTGTTTTTTATAAATGTTAGCTAATTTATTAAAAATAAAAACTGAAATATCACATTTATATATTCTTCATTTTACTTTTAGGTTGTGCAATACGCACAACCTAAAATTAAAATGAAGAATATATAAATGTGATATTTCAGACTCCTGCCACTGAAAAACATCCCCACAGCATGATGCTGCCACCACCATGCTTCACTGTAGGGATGGTGCCAGATTTCCTCCAGACGTGACGCTTGGCATTCAGGCCAAAGAGTTCAATCTTGGTTTCATCAGACCAGAGAATCTAGATTTTTTTGTATGAAAAGAAACAAATAGAGCTAAGCACAGGCAAGATCCTAGGGGAAAACCTGGTTCAGTCTGCTTTCCAACAGACACTGGGAGACAAATGACCTTTTCAGCAGGACAATATCCTAAAACACAAGGTCAAATATACAATGGAGTTGCTTACCAAGACGACATTGAATGTTTCAATGTGGCCTAGTTACAGTTTTGACTCAAATCTACTTCAAAATCTATGGCAAGAATTGAAAATGGCTGTCTAGAAATGATCAACAAACCAATTTGACAGAGCTTGAAGAATTTTTAAAGAATAATGTGCAAATATTGTACAATCCAGGTGTGCAAAGCTCTTAAAATGTCCTAACATTTCTAAAAACATGTTCTCACATTGTCATTATTATTGTGTGTAGATGGGTGTGAAAAATATTATTTGATTCATTTTTAATTCAGGCTCTAACAACCTAAATCGAGGGCTGTGAATAGTTTCTGAAGGCAACGTATATAGTCATACATAGCAAAGCTAACTCTTTTACAGGTTGAGCTTTCATTTAAAGGCAGTGACAGACATTTGTACTCAAGTTACACTGTGATGTTTGTACAGTATTAGTGTGTTCTTACCCCGACAAGTCAACCCTGCCATGCAACAAAACCTCACAGTTAGTGTTTTCCTATGCCACGTCAACCATCTTGACTCACACACTTGGCTCTGTTAGTGTAGGCGTGTGTGCAAGTGTGTCCCCCACCTTGAATAAACACACACACACACACACACACTACACAAACCTGGTCTATCCTTCTATGTGAAATCCTAGTCTGTTATTAGGAGCTAACAGATGTCAGCATCTATGGCTATTCTCAACATGTCACACAACTGTGCACTATGACTGCTCTCACATGCCAGACTCATAGCTTTCACAGCAGCTGATGAGAGACTACACTATGACTAGTCTCATGTGCCAGACTCATAGCTTTCACAGCAGCTGATGAGAGACTACACTAGGACTGTCTCATGCCAGACTCATAGCTTTCACAGCAGCTGATGAGAGACTACACTATGACTAGTCTCATGTGCCAGACTCATAGCTTTCACAGCAGCTGATGAGAGACTACACTATGACTGGTCTCATGCCAGACTCATAGCTTTCACAGCGGCTGATGAAAGAGACTACACTAGGACTGTAAACAAAATCATTTTGCTGTTCACTCCAGTCAACCTTTCTGCTATGACTGGAATTGGCCACTAGCGCTACTGGCATATCAGTGTTGATCCATACTATGTAAGTTCCTCTGTGCGACCCTATGATAATGTAGCCTAGTTCCCTATCACTACAGTCTATGACATCGAACACATTCCCAGTGCCCCACTACTCCTGAATGTGTGGAATGTTCCCTCCTTTTCCTCTTCCTGAGAACCCTGAGTCATGACCTGTGACCCAAATGGCACCCTATCCCCTATATGGTGCACTACTTTAGTCCAGAGCCCTATGTGCCGAGGTAGAAAGTACTGTGCTACATAGAGAATAGAGTGCCATTTGGGAGGTAGCCATGTTTACCTCCTCTGATTAACTCTATGTCGCACGACTTCCTGTTAACAGGGCTCCAGGGTGAAGTTTCCCCTCGGTAAAGATCTAGGATCAGCTTCCCCTCTCCCAATTCTAACAATTTGTGGGGGAAATGCAAAACGGACACAAGATCAGCATCTAGGGGTAACTTCACCCTACTGGCTTATCAGGACTCGGACAGGAAGTCTTCTTCCCCCAGAATCCGGGCAAGGCCAGTGAGTATGTACTGTAGCCTGGTACCAGAAATGTTTGTGCCGTCTTGCCAACTGCTATGGTCTTTGGACTGACAATGATCATAGGAGTTGGCAGGGCAGGACAGCACAAACAGACCGGGTACCAGGCTAGGGAGAGTGAGTGAGGTACTCATTTGGCCGGGTAACACTTTACAATGATTAAGTTTCTCTCTTAGAACACTGCATGTCCACACTATTCTTCAGAACTACAACCATCCTAAAACCACTCTGACCATAGCGCTGAGCTGCTCACCTAAACATTTGCATGGTAACTGCTTACAGAACAAAGCCAATCCATTGAATTCACTTGCAAATGAGCAGTAGTAAACCAGAGTGAACTCACTATACCAGGTGTTCAGTGTCAACTATACCCCCCTGGACCTTCCATCCTCACCTCAGCAAATTAAAGCTACATTTCATAGTCCATTCTTCTTCTGATCGCCCCAGACAACAGCTACCCCTAACCAGTTGATAGACAGTGGAGATCTCCACCAAATCAGCGAAGTTAGAGGTTATTTGGTGGTAAAACAACAGCTATAACCAGTTCTCTGTGTGTATCCATAGCCTGAGGTTATTCTGGTCGGTATGATAGCAGCAGGGCGAGAAGAGGTCAGAGTGTGATATGATTCCATATTCAGCGTATGACTAAGCAGGGAGCCTGACTGATATAGCACAATGCTCTCTCCTTCTTCCATGCTGTCATCACCTCAGTGTGTGTTCACACATTGCCTTGTCTCCTCCACTTTAGCCTCGGTCACCTCACACTGGTCCTACTGTAGCATTCCAACAATGGAGACAGCTTTCCAAAGAACGTGTTACTCTCCTGTGAGTGTGAAGTCTGCATTCGGTCATCATTTTTTCTGTAGCCATTAATCTAATTTAGTATTCATCTCCTTCTGCCTTGCTGTATGGAGATGTTTTGTTCAGAAAAACATCAAACAAAACAGTCCTAAGGATTTTCTGAGACAACCAAACGTTCCCCAATGAGATTACAGAGCGAGTGTATCAGTACAGTATCCCACTGTGTCCTGCCAGCCTCAATGACTATAAACGCAGAGGATTCCAGTGCCTCAGATCAGTGTGTCCAAGTTCACCTCCGGGCCACGCTAACAAACTTGTCAGGCTGCTGACATTTGAATAGAGGAGGCTTCCATAATGAACTGCCTCTCCTGTTCATCTGGATCGTGACACCAAACCACTGCCTCAGGGGCAGCTAAAGGACTTTAAATAACCACATGGACTCTCAGTGAGTTGCAATTCCTCAGGCTGACTCACTTCCATGAGCAAAGAGTCAATAGACTATGTATCAGACACAGACAGAGCAATAAGTATTCTGTTTACATTAGACCTAGTAAAGTAGAGCTTGAATGGAAGTAGCCTAGGTGAGACAACTCGAATGGGAGCTGAAAATTGTTGGGTTAGCTCACCTTTCCAAATCACATTCACAAAGCATAGGCCTATAATTTGATCCTGTTATAGCTATAAACTGATAGATATGAAGTCAATGAGATAGCCATATGTACATTTTAGCTGTAGGCTATCAATAGCCTACGCGACATAGTAACGGAGGAGTATCCTCAAGAGTGGCGTCCCGTCCGTGATGACGAGGCTACATCAACTATTGACACATTGTACCAATGACAGGGAACATCAATTTGACAGGAGAGGATGGAGCAGCGGAATTCTCGCTGCCGCACCATTATTTTTCACGGGCCCGGTCCTTCTCCTGCCTCTCCGACATTGCTATCGGTTTGGCCGGGCAGGGATTTTATCTGTAGTTAAGCCTACCATCACGAATACATATTTTAGTCTAGTTGTCTGGCCTATGTCCTCAAATTTCTCCCCATCACATGCAGTGCACATCCCGACCAACCCGCATAGTTCGCCAAAGGAATAGCCTAGCCTAGGAAATAAGGGGGTCGTGTAGGCTACAAACAGCATAACCTTATCCATAATAAACGAGGTCGTTTGATTCTTTCTCGGTCATCGGTGTACACCTGTGCGAGCAGTGGACTTAATAAATAAATGCACACTCAAAAACACAGGCGATGCGGTCTTGCTTTCTCACCCTCTGTCCCACCCGAGACTACTGTCTTTGCCGCTTATCCATTCCGGAGCGATGTTTATGGTGGTTGTATCCGTGTAGTTTGAGGTCACGTCTTCGGTATTTTGTTACGCGGTGTGAGTGTTTGTATCCGTGCGGTCTTTCTCTACCGCACGCGGAGCTGCTATGTTTCTCTAACCCAACCCCCAAATTCCTCTGCTTCCGGGATGGCAGACTGGATAAAGGCTGCTTCTGTGAATGCACGGACCAGTCAACTATTAGGATCGCCTTACATTTGGAAGTATGTTTGTCTTATTAGCAAAAGCAAATGATCGTCAACACACCACAATGATATATCTAAGTAAGGCTGACCTTTTATCATAGTATGACGTTTTAGAGGTCAATGCCGAAAGCTTCACTGCAGTTGGCTGATCCCGAACTCACATGAGCATTATCAGGACCAGTGGAGCTGGAGTCGGAGCATCATGACGCGGATCTCAGATGTCCCGCTGGAACTCTTATATATGGCAGGTAAACCACTAGCAGCAAGGACAGACAATGAGCAATAATTTAAACAATAAACAGCACTTTTCAAAATTACTATTTAAAAACAAGGTATTTCGAGGGCAATGTTTTAAACAATAACAAAAAATAATTTAAAACATAAGCTAACATAACCATATTACAGGTATGATATTTTGTACAATTCAGAATAGTTTACAATATGTAACTGTATTGAGCTTAACTGCACTGAGTTATAAGGAAGATGTTCCAGATGGGAAGACTATTTTTATTTAACTAGGCAAGTCAGTTAAGAACAAATTCTAATTTACAATGACGGCCTACCCCGGACGACGCTGGGCTAATTGTGCCTTGCCCTATGGGACTCACAATCATGGCCGGAAGTGATACAGCCTGGAATCGAACCATGGTCCGTAGTGATGCCTCTAGCACTGAGAAGCAGTGCCTTAGACCACCCTCGGGACTATGAAGTAGATTAAGAAAGAGATAATTGACTGCACATTCAAACACTGAGTGGTGACAGCTCACTAATAGGAGAACACGAGAAACAATGCTTAGCTTAGGAGAAACAAACCCAGAGCTATCAATTGCCTTTAATGGTAACAATGTGGCAATATCACTGGAAGTCATTTGATGAGACTTAACACAGAGCCTACCATCATACTAGAAGAGTACAGAATGGGCATATTCTGGTCAATTTTAGATGTTCAATTAATACAAATAATTGTGTTGAGCCACTGCTGTCCTCCTCAGCACAATATTTATCAATTAATCAGATGTTATTTATAGAGAACATTTCTTACAGGTGATGCATTTCAAAAGTGCTTAACAAATAAAATAAAAGGTTAGAAAGATTTTTTACAAATATTTATATATTCTTAGAGACAAATTAAAATAGTAAAACAACAATACATTTCGGCCTAGTGTTCTAGAATGACCACAATTCTCAAATTCACACCACTGTCTCAGCATCTCACCTGAGACAATGTCATGTAATCACTCATCTGCAACAACAAGGACATTGAGAGATATCTGATAGAGCTTTAACCCACACAGTTCACTTAGTTCACATCATTTTATTGAAAATACAGTTGAATATAAAAACATGATTTCCAAAAATTCTTCAGTGTAGTCTGTCCATTCAGAAACCCAGGAGTCTATTAGAGTAATGTCTTATCCAGGGTAGCAGTGATTGAGGGGAAACGTTGGGTGGAGGTTTTTGTCAGAGATGTGCTAGGTCAGGAGTTCCAGAACTACCTGAGAGGCTGTCTACTGGGTCAGAGTCCACTGAGTCATACAGTTCATAAGGCTCACAAGGTCCAGAGGACTTCAAACACCTCTGACATGGGCAGGGCCAGGCTGGTCACCGTCAGAACCTACAGACAGACACAGAAAGAAAGGATTATAAACAATATATCATATTATACTGTAGAATAGAATAGACAG
Source organism: Oncorhynchus clarkii lewisi (assembly GCF_045791955.1). Taxonomy (NCBI): domain Eukaryota; kingdom Metazoa; phylum Chordata; class Actinopteri; order Salmoniformes; family Salmonidae; genus Oncorhynchus; species Oncorhynchus clarkii. Next base: position 106,338 of record NW_027260854.1, read on the forward strand.
GTAGGCAAGCAGAATTAGACTGTTCGTTCTACTATTTCTTAATTCTGAACTCTATAGAGGTAACTCAGACAGCTACAGCTCACCTTGGTGTCAGTCTGATAAGAGAAATCCCACACTTTCTTTCCGTTGGCCCATACATAGCGGGGTGGGGAAGGCACCCCGAACACTCGCAGCCCTCCCAGCACCAGCCCGTCCAGCGCCCCGTTCTGACGCAGGGGGTCACTCATCACCTGGGACTGGGTCAAATGAAAACCTTATTTATCCCCACTGGCAAACACACACATGTATAGTACCAGTATAGATTAGACATTAACAGTTAGGTCTACTGTTCACAGGATGGCAGGGAAAGAGTATGTCTTCTATCTTGATTGGATTGGACCTGGATCTCAATCTTGAGAGCATTGCTAGAAACATACTGTACTGCAGAAACATCCAAATCACCCTAGATAATTCTCTGATCTCCATCCTCTTTAAAGTCCAATTAGGGCCCTACGTTTTTCCTACCCAGTTGTCATGAAATACCTTGAAGTAGGACAGACAAAAGGTTTGATGGTCCGCACTCAAAAAGATGTCACATAAAGCTTACTTCCTTTTCTTCACTGCATCAGGGATAGCCTTGAAGTGGGCTATAACTTGGGCCCAGAGTTTTCCTTGCTCAGGTCATGTGATCAGGAAAAACTCAGGACCCTATGTGACCTCTACATCTCCTACCTGTCCAGCGATGAAGATAACATAGGAGTAGTCTCCTCTCTGGAAGGTGTCCAGACTGTCCCCGTCGTCCCAGAACAGGTCACCCCAGGCCCAGCCCCCAGCAGACAGCGCCACAGTCAGGAGGAAAGGGTTACTGCGAGAAGCTGAGGTAGTCAGGCCTGGCTCCTGTATCTCAGAGGGAGTTTGAGGGGATTTTTCATTGAAAGATATAATATAATTACTGATTAAGACAGGCAACAGGTTTTACACAAACTCATATAAGCTTCAAAACAACATTGTCAGATTAGTACGCAGAGAGTATTTCATTTGAGGTTTTATCACATAGTTTCACAAAGGAATTTTGGGTCTCTTGTTCTATGACAAATAACTTTAATTGATTTCATGATATAAGAGTTTGGCAGCTCATTCATCTCCTCCACCATCAGTATGTAACACCCACAATATGGGCCTAAGATGAAGCTTTGTCGCACAATGAAACAACAGACAACCAAATTCTATTGTGTACAGAGGACACACACCTGCTGTGGGATGATGTGTCCCTCTCTCACATGGACATTGATGGTGTCCAGAGGGGCTGGGAGGAGCAGGTACTGACCCTTACTGTAGAACGGCTGGCCCTAGTGAGGAAGGGATGAAAGAGGTGACCACTGAAATATGGTTCTAGTATACACAGTACAACCGTATTACACATCTTTGCCTGGTCCTAAAGTAAGCCTTCAAGACCCTAAGAAAGGCTCACACAGATGGATTTTTATCAATCTGTGTGATGACAGAAAATATGGTCTTGGTCTCCTAGGAATCCCTTTAATCAGTTGCAAACTAATTGCAGTGACATTATGAAAGGCCTATAGAAATACACTGAGTGTACAAAACATTAGGATCACCTGCTCTTTCCATGCCATGGACTGATCCAGGTGAAAGCTATGATCTCTTGTTGTCACTTGTTAAATCCACTTCAATCAGTGTAGATGAAGGGGAGGAGAAGTGAAATAAGGATTTTTAAACCTTGAGACAATTGAGACATGGATTGTTTATGTGTGCCATTCAAAGGGTGAATGGGCAAGACAAAATATTTAAGTGCCTATGAACGGGGTATGGTAGTAGGTGCCAGGCGCACCAGTTTGTGTCAAGAACTGCAACGCTGCTGGGCTTTCAATAGTTTCCCGTGTGTATCAAGAATGGTCCACCACCCAAAGGACATCCAGCCAACTTGACACAACTGTGGGAAGCATTGGAGTCAACATGGGCCAGCATCCTTGTGAAAGGCTTTCGGCACCTTGTAGAGTTTGTGCCCCGACAAATTGAGCCTGTTCTGAGGGCAAGGGGGGGCCAACTCAATATTAGGAAGGTGTTCATAATGTTTTGTACGCTCAGTGTATAACTGTATTGAATCTCGGAGCTGTTTACATTGTGCAGACTGTACCAAGTCCCCGGGGGGAGGTAGGCAGCCAGCTCCACTGCCCCCTGCTCTAACACTGGGCTGACAAGCAGAGAACTCCCCCACAGGAACTGTCTGTCTATGGTCTGGCAGTTAGGGTCTGAGGGGAACCTGGGAGAGATGGACAGAGAGGAAGGGCCAGAGAACAGTATCAACACAGTAAATAAGATGTGTTACAATAGTATCCAAATGTTGAAGAGAGAGAGAAGGGACGTACTGGAGGAAGAGAGGCGTTGCCACAGTGTCTGCGGAGGTGTGTGCGTGGTAGAAGAGTGTGTAGAGGAATGGCAGGAGAGAGTAACGTAACATCACCGCGCTACGCATGGCTGTCTGGGCCTCCTGACCAAACACATAGGGCTCCTGGGGCTACACACAGAGCTAGAGTTACCTCAATTCATAATACATGGGACTGATGGACTGTTACATAGACACAGTGAAAAGACACTAGCAGGTCAGCCACCATGGTAAATAGGAAAACATTGTAACTTGGTTACATGGAGACAGTGCAAAGACACTAGCAGGTCAGCCACCATGGTAAATAGGAAAACATTGTAACTTGGTTACATAGAGACAGTGAAAAGACACTAGCAGGTCAGCCACCATGGTAAATAGGAAAACATTGTAACTTGGTTACATAGAGACAGTGAAAAGTCACTAGCAGGTCAGCCACCATGGTAAATAGGAAAACATTGTAACTTGGTTACATAGAGACAGTGAAAAGACACTAGCAGGTCAGCCACCATGGTAAATAGAAAACATTGTAACTTGGTTTCATAGAGACAGTGAAAAGTCACTAGCAGGTCAGCCACCATGGTAAATAGGAAAACATTGTAACTTGGTTTCATAGAGACAGTGAAAAGATATTAGCAGGTCAGGAAAAGATTGTGGTAAATTCCTATCCAACCGAGTTAACTGTAAAGACCATAAAACCACCCACCCACCCACACCCACACACACAGCGTTGGGCTTGTCGTTGTGGTTCCTCATGAAGGGGTAGAAGGCTCCAAGCTGGGTCCAGCGTACACACAGCTCCTCTGTGGTGTCCCCCCCGAACCCACACACATCCGCCCCCACCAGGGGCACCCCGAACAGGCCAAACAGCAGCACCGCTGGGGGGGTGGAGGGACAGGTGGATATTGAACATATTAATTCCCTTTATTCATTATTACTGTATTCATTATTTAACTTTGATGTCAGGCAGTCAGAGGCATCTCTCTGTACTTGCTAGCTACATAGTATCAAATAAATAGTAGGTGGTTCCATTACAAGTCTGGGCATTTTTCTATTCAAACCCCTCATTCAAATCCATGGATAACTACCACTGAAAAGACTAACTCTGTCTAGGCACTCTTTCAACTAAAGACAACAGAGACAAACTGCTGAGTAAGAGCACACTGCAACATGTACTGTCTGGATGGTGCATCGGTACCATTAGTACTCTGATGGCTAAAACACACAGGGCTTGTGAATGGCTTTGGGAATGTCGTTGAGAATAGGAATGGCTTGGAACGGAGATGGGAATGTTGGGGATGTCTTTCCCCTCACCAGGGATGGAGTATCTGAGCTGCTCCCAGTCGCTCCTCACGTCTCCCGTCCAGACTCCGGAGAAACGGCCAATGCCAGGGAAGGAGGAGCGGGACAGCACGAAGGGTCGCGACCCCCGAACCTTCACCAGGGCACTGAGAGGGTCAAAGGCTATAACTGATCTTCCAACTACAGTTACAAATATGTAATGTAGACAAGATAAATAAAATCAGCTTCATTCAAACAAGCAGAAGTAAAAGTGCCAACAGTCTCAGGATAAGTACGCACTGATCCCTGTGGTGCTGTGTCTGACCTGTGGGTGGCGCTAGCCTCCGTCAGCCCATAGAGGTTATGCAGGTTGTAGTGAGTGGACAGGTTCTGCTGAGCTGACATGCAGAGTGTACCAGTGTTCAGCTGTCCTCCAATCACCGCTGTATGACCGTATGGAGACAGAATGGAAATGAATGAATGAATTCACTAAATTCCTCTATTGATATTAAATAGACAGGAAACTACTCAGCTGCAGTACACTCACGTGGCACGTAGGGGGGGCTATCCAAATCACTGTCAGGACACCCCTCCACAGAGCCCTGCACAAAACTGGCTGGTTCATTCATATCCTGAGAACAGAGGGACAAGAGAAAGAGTATGCTGGATGCTGAGTAGCATTGACACAGCCTGGATGATGCAAGCTTGTTAGTGCAAATATAGAATAGAATATAGAATACAATACAATATAATAGGGGATCATTTCAGCCCTCTACAAGACATTTCTATCTGAGACACACTCACAATCCACAGGCCATCTAGCGGGACTCTGGAGTGGAACTCCCGAATGCAGTCCTCCCACCAGCTCTGTGTCTCTGGGTTGGTGAAGTCAGGGAACGCTGTCGGACCAGGCCACACCTGGACACAGAGGAAGACGAGTGAGGAACCAAACATGCATACCTTTCCACATAACGCACGCACGCACGCACGCACGCACGCACGCACGCACGCACGCACGCACACGCACACACACACACACACACACACACACACACACACACACACACACACACACACACACACACAGCTTCAAGAGGGGGTTTTGTTTAGTGTAACCTTGGCATTTCAGAGGACACATTACTTGAATACACAATGGACATACACAATGTTATCAAGCAGATAAAAATACGTTCTTTCCAAACTATTCACAGTATATGTAGCCCAGTTTACAGTGGGTCTCCAGATAGAGAAGTGAGAGTTTTAGGTCTGACCTTCCCTATGAGTGTCTGTCCTGTAGAGTTCCTGATGAAGACCCCTCTCCGCTGACCCTCATCAAAGGGTGGGTAAGTACCAGGGGGGCTGGTGCTGCTGATCCCAGGGTCCTGGGAAAGAGAACAAACAGGAAAGATGCCTCTAAAATAAACGACAGTAATGCTTTTGCTGCCATCTTGTGGATTGAGAAGGAAAGTTTCCTTGACTTGTACCTTCCAATACTGCACTTTTAACAATTTAATCACAACGCAGACTGTAATTTAGAATCAAAAATTAAATTGAACCACTATTTCAAGCTAATATGAGTTATTAGTGTGCCTATGTGTCCCACATGTTGTGAGGGTTGAGGCCTCTCTCTTACCAGGATGAGAATGTACTTCATGCCCTTCTGATGGAACTCCTTCACCATGTCTGGCAGGTCCACAAAGCGCTGGGGGTCAAAGGTGAACACCCGACGCTTGTCTGCGTAATCCAGGTCATTCCACTGCACGTCCTGACCAAAAACAAAAGCAGTTGAACTAAAGAGTGTAGTGAGTGTTTTCCATGAGTTGTGAACCCTCAGTGACATGATAATACTGTACTTGAGAGCGCAAACATCCAATTAGCATTAGCATGGAGAAAACCCATTGTAGCATGATAATACTATAATGAGTTTTCTCCATGCTAATCTGCTAATCCAATGTTGATGCTCATTCAATGTTAGCATTACCCAATAGTTGTCAACCCAAGTGATAATGTAGTACAATATAAGTGTTTTCTCCAGCATCTTTACCAGGGGGAAGTTGGCGTTGTGCATGCGTCGCACCACCTCTCGGGTTGCGTTAGTGGACCGGTAACCCCATCGACACAGGTGGAACCCCAGTGACCAATAAGGAGGCATCATAGGGTACCCTGGGGGAGGAGGACGGGATAAACATTAGCTATGATGGAAGATTCACAAAAGGTGAGAGCAAACCAACCTGCTCAAATTGGACTTACGTAGCAAAATTTAGAATTTTTTAAATGTATTTTTACATTGGATAAAAGTAGAGACTCACAGCTATGGTATATCATACACTGCATGTTTGAGGAACAATGGGAAAGAAATTCTGCTTTGAAAGTTGATAAACTTGAACTCACTTTTGAGAAAACGGCCTTTGAATGTTTTGGTACCTACTGGAGCTATGATACCTATGATTTGGTACCTACTGGAGCTATGATACCTATGATTTGGTACCTACTGGAGCTATGATACCTATGATTTGGTACCTATTGGAGAGCTCTTTGTCTACACCCATTCAGCATTGTTCACACCCTCTTAAGCCTTAGCCCCACCCATCTCTTTAAGGAAAGATTCAGATTTAAAGTGGTAAAAGTAGTAGTCTACAATAATGAAAAGTTCCAGGTAAACAGAAAGTGTCCAGATAAAAATATTTTATAAATATTGATTGACTCTTACCCAGACACACTTAATTGATGGGTCATGTGAAAGAAATGCTATAACCCTAGCCACATCTTGCCAAGTGGATGGGTCTCTATAGAAGGTGTAAACGGCACAGCCAAATGGTTACCTGCATAGTAGCAATATCAGAAAGTGTCAAAATAAATATAATATACAGTATGTACAATAACAATATCAGTGATAGATGAGGAAGTTATATGCATACAATCAGGGGAAAAGTGGCTGAGCAGCAGGATAAAATAAATAATAGTAGCAGGAGTCATTTGAATAGAGGCACTGCAGATAGTGCTAATGGTCTGTCTGAACCACACATGAACAAGGGAATCTATATTTATTTGGAGAGCCTGTTTCTGTCCTGCCCTTGACTTTGGTGCAGGGTATGTGATGTCCATAGCCTCTTCGTCAGCAAAAATCCCTGATCTTCTCAAAAACATATGTTTGTGTAGCTGTGTCCAGGTGGTGCTTGTACAGGCAGACCATCCATGGGAGGAAGGATGTCAGCATTGCGCAGCAGCAGAGTCTGAATGCTCCTTGGCGACAACAACACCAGACTCCAGAGCATTGAAGCTGTAAAACAGGAAATAACCCCAAAAATATAGAAGACATCAATTCACCTCCCAAGTTTAGATAAGAAGAATAACCTCATACAATGCAATGAAAATGATATTCACCTGAAGTGCTGGTACCGCTTGAACTGTGGCAGCGACCTGAAGTACGGAGTCAGGTGTTGTTACCAGCCATAGCTTTCCACCAGCACCGTACCATCCTCCAGTCCAACCAGCTGTGGGATGTTGACTCCTGTCACAGTGCTGTCCTTCACAACACCAGCAATCTCAGACAAAGTGTTCACTCTGGTCTTTCTGAAGCGCTGTTTGATGAGGCTGAAGCACCAGTCGCGGGCAAACTTGGTGTGGCCTGTGATCAGGAAGTGAAGGCCCAGACTGTGGTGGAGCTTGTGTATGGTCCACCAGGCACAATACCAGAACACAAACTTGTTCTTGTTTCGGCCACTGCAGTTTTCACAATTCAGGTCCACACTCCGTAGTTGGTGAAGAAATGGTGCATGTAGTTGAAGAAATGGTGCATGTAGTTGATGACCGCGCTGCTGCCTTTGCTGGATGACATGCTTTCATCAATCAAGTAGTTGACTTGTTGTGGTATTACTTCACAGCAGACACCAAACAAGCCACACCATATTATGGTGGATGGTGCCTATATGGTGGATGGTGCCTATATGGTGGATAATACCTATATGGTGATGGTGCCTATATGGTGGATAATACCTATATGGTGGATGGTGCCTAATGGTGGATAATACCTATATGGTGGATAATACCTATATGGTGGATGGTGCCTATATGGTGGATAATACCTATATGGTGGATGGTGCCTAATGGTGGATAATACCTATATGGTGGATGGTGCCTATATGGTGGATAATACCTATATGGTGGATGGTGCCTCTATGGTGGATGGTGCCTAATGGTGGATAATACCTATATGGTGGATGGTGCCTATATGGTGGATGGTGCCTATATGGTGGATGGTGCCTAATGGTGGATAATACCTATATGGTGGATGGTGCCTATATGGTGGATAATACCTATATGGTGGATAATACCTATATGGTGGATAATACCTATATGGTGGATAATACCTATATGGTGGATAATATAATACCTATATGGTGGATAATACCTATATGGTGGATGGTGGTGGATAATACCTATATGGTGGATAGTGCCTATATGGTGCCTAATGGTGGATGGTGCCTATATGGTGGATAATACCTATATGGTGGATGGTGCCTAATGGCGGATAATACCTATATGGTGGATGGTGCCTATATGGTGGATAATACCTATATGGTGGATAATACCTATATGGTGGATAATACCTATATGGTGGATGGTGCCTATATGGTGGATAATACCTATATGGTGGATAATACCTATATGGTGGATAATACCTATATGGTGGATGGTGCCTAATGGTGGATAATACCTATATGGTGGATAATACCGATATGGTGGATGGTGCCTATATGGTGGATAATACCTATATGGTGGATAATACCTATATGGTGGATGGTGCCTAATGGTGGATAATACCTATATGGTGGATGGTGCCTATATGGTGGATAATACCTATATGGTGGATAATACCTATATGGTGGATAATACCTATATGGTGGATAATACCTATATGGTGGATAATACCTATATGGTGGATGGTGCCTAATGGTGGATAATACCTATATGGTGGATGGTGCCTATATGGTGGATGGTGCCTATATGGTGGATGGTGCCTATATGGTGGATAATACCTATATGGTGGATAATACCTATATGGTGGATAATACCTATATGGTGGATGGTGCCTAATGGTGGATAATACCTATATGGTGGATAATACCTATATGGTGGATAATACCTATATGGTGGATGGTGCCTATATGGTGGATAATACCTATATGGTGGATAATACCTATATGGTGGATAATACCTATATGGTGGATAATACCTATATGGTGGATAATACCTATATGGTGGATAATACCTATATGGTGGATGGTGCCTATATGGTGGATGGTGCCTATATGGTATGGTGGATAATACCTATATGGTGGATAATACCTATATGGTGGATAATACCTATATGGTGATAATACCTATATGGTGGATAATACCTATATGGTGGATAATACCTATATGGTGGATAATACCTATATGGTGGATAATACCTATATGGTGGATGGTGCCTATATGGTGGATAATACCTATATGGTGGATGGTGCCTATATGGTGGATAATACCTATATGGTGGATAATACCTATATGGTGGATAATGCCTATATGGTGGATAATACCTATATGGTGGATGGTACCTATATGGTGGATAATACCTATATGGTATGGTGCCTATATGGTGGATAATACCTATATGGTGGAATACCTATATGGTGGATGGTGCCTATATGGTGGATGGTGCCTATATGGTGGATGGTGCCTATATGGTGGATAATACCTATATGGTGGATGGTGCCTATATGGTGGATAATACCTATATGGTGGATAATACCTATATGGTGGATGGTGCCTATATGGTGGATAATACCTATATGGTGGATGGTGCCTATATGGTGGATAATACCTATATGGTGGATGGTGCCTATATGGTGGATGGTGCCTATATGGTGGATAATACCTATATGGTGGATAATACCTATATGGTGGATAATACCTATATGGTGGATGGTGCGTATATGGTGGATAATACCTATATGGTGGATAATACCTATATGGTGGATAATACCTATATGGTACCTATATGGTGGATAATACCTATAAGGTGGATGGTGCCTAATGGTGGAAAATGTATTTGCTTTCACCAGTCTAGTTCTTTCACATAAGTGAAAGGAGATGAATGAAAGGAGATGAGGCAGCAAGTTCAGACTACTAGGACATTGGGACACAGACAGCCACTATCTTTCCCTTAGCCATTACCCAAAAGGAATTAGTTGTGACCCAGCAGTGGCCCGACCCACCACAGCAACATTGGGATATGAGACAAGAAAAGGATATTCAGTAACAGGAAGTTACAGCTAAAGGTCATATATAGCCATACCTATAACCTGGAGGTACTGTCTGACAACACTCTGAGGGTCAGGGCCCAGGAAGATGTACAGGTCCAGGATTCCTCCCACAGCCACCCAGGTCAGAGCAGGGCTAGGCTGCAGCACCACCTCTACAGAGAGGAGGTCAAACTCAGCTCCATCATGTAAATCTGTATCTTGATACAGTTGAAGTACTGTGCCATGTGAACACAACAAAATTCTGTCCAGAGCTGCTAAGTAGCATGATACATTACAAACTCTACTAGCTCAAACCAAAGCTATCCTATTAGAACAAAACATTTCTGCTTAAGGATATGGTACATGGAGCAACATGCTTTCTTACCCATGGCATTACTGTTGAGCAGGAAGACCCCGTGAGCCTGTCCATCCCCCTCCTGCACCATGTAGAACGGATGAGAGCCATAAAGGTTGGCATCGCCCTGCATGGAGGAGAAAGAAGACACATGACTTCCCACTCCTGACCATGATTTAAAAAGGAAACAAATGAATGATAATGATGACGATAATGATAATGACGTCAGACTCACGTGGGGCGCCATGTCCCTGTTCCAAAGGGTAAGGGAGGTCCAATTGAGGTCCAGGCTGAGGGGGGTGTAGTGTTCCCCCAGCCCAGACACCAGTGAGGAGGCCAGGGAGGTGGACAGCTGCAGGTACTGGTCAGCATACAGCAGCGGGGCCACCGTGGTGTTCACACTGACAGACAGAAGACAGAGGTGTCATGATTATGACAGTTGTAAGTCAGGACAGAGAGCATCTTAAGTCATGCTTATGGCAACTATAAGTAGGGACAGGGGCACCTTATGTCATGCTTATGACTGCTACAAGTAGAAACACAGCGATATAAATCAAATGAAATTGTATCGGTCACATACACATATTTAGCAGGAGTTATTGCAGGTGTAGCAAAATGCTTGTGTTTCTAGCTCCAACAGTGCAGTAGTATCTGCAAGCCAATTTACCCTTTGGGATCTATAAATCCTAACTGATCTTATGTGTTAGTCCTATGACATGGTTACAACAGTTTTATGTCAGGTTTATAAGATCTGATCAATGAACCAGTGCCAGACATATTAGACATAAAGAACAACTGACAATGAATACTCACAGGACACGGCCGTTGGATTTTCGG
>NW_027260855.1:0-152329 GCF_045791955.1 Oncorhynchus clarkii lewisi
GAGAGAAGAGAACGAGAGAATAGAAAAAGGCATGAACAAGAGAACGAAAGAATGAAAGCGTGAACCACAGATATGGAACAAAGTCAGAGTTGCCTGAGGGGACAACCAGAGGTAGGGACCACCAGAGGTAGGGACAACCAGAGGTAGGGACCACCAGAGGTAGGGACAACCAGAGGTAGGGACAACCAGAGGTAGGGACAACTAGAGGTAGGGACCACCAGAGGTAGGGACCACCAGAGGTAGGGACATCCAGAGGTAGGGACCACCAGAGGTAGGGACAACCAGAGGTAGGGACAACCAGAGGTAGGGACATCTAGAGGTAGGGACATCCAGAGGTAGGGACAACCAGAGGTAGGGACCACCAGAGGTAGGGACCACCAGAGGTAGGGACCACCAGAGGTAGGGACCACAAAAGAGGGACCTCGCCATCCTTTCTAAAACCACAAGGGGGTTTCACAGGACATTAGAGAGTGACAAATCACCCCTTTAATGTTGGTCCTCCTAGACGTGAGAGAGTCCCCATGCTCTGAGCAACAACACCAGGTGAGTCAACACCACAAGCCTGCTAGGAATGACCCCAGTACTGCCCTCTCAGAGAGAGCACATCATAGGGAACACTAGTTAACAGCAGATCCAGTGACTGTCCTCTGTACTGTATGAGTTTGGCTTGAAGAATGGATGGTTAACAGATGATAGCCAGAACCTTCATCATTTCCTTTGACGTTTAATTTGTCAAAACAAGAACTGAAAGTAAGATGGTGTTCAATCAATGGTAAATGAGTTTTCAGATGCTTACATTTCACTGTGATGGTTAAAACTCAAACTCAAACAGAAACCAGGTTGCTGAATACAGATGACACAGTGATAAGCCCTGGGAAAATGGACTGGAGTGACTGGAGTATGTAAGTGACTAAATATTAACCTGATAACTACTGCACTGATACTAAAATATAACCTATATTTGAAATGAAAATGAGTCAATCAAATCAGTGTATCAAGTAAAAGGATGGCCTTCCAGTGAAAATTCATCATACATTTTGTTTTTCTCAACATGGCTCACTGTTTATCATCGGTGTTATCGTACCTTCAACCACTGAGCTCTGCTAACCTGACTGCGTGTTTCCCTGCTGGCTCGTGTCGTGTGGGGTTTTAACTTGCGTCATCACCCGTATCCCATGGCTCCGGTGGAGCATGTCAGGGGAGAGACTGGAGCTAATGTTTTAACCCTTAACAACCATTAAAGGTCCAATGCAGCTGTTTTTACCACAATATAAAATCACTTCTGGGTAACAATTAAGTGCCTTACTGTGATTGTTTTCAAATAAAATTGTCAAAAAGAAACAAAAATAGCTTCTTAGCAAAGAGCAATTTCTCAAGCAATATCTTTTTATCTAGGACTGTCTGGGATTGGTCTGAGTGGGGAGGGAGAAAACTAGCAGTTATTGGCAGAGGGGCTTGAAACTCTCTTTGTCTTGGTCTATCAGCAAATTTACCGCCTGGTGATGTCACCATGGAAGGCCAAAACTCCATCCCGCCAAAACAGGCAGACATTTCAGGCTGTCTTTTCAAAACAGCTCTTACACTAACAATGCATTATCATAATTTTCACAGTATTATTCCAACCTCATGGTGTGTAAATATATATAGCACACAGGAAAATCCAGTTTGACTGCACTGGGCCTTTAACAGCACCACTGTGACCATGTTACATCATTCACATTATTCAGTACATGAGTCACGTTACCCCAAGCAAGAGTTTCATCATCTTCACAGAGCAGTTGTTATTCTAGTCTATTGTATTTTATTCTATTCTGAGAGCCTTACGTTGAGAAAAAGACTAATATCTTATATAGTTTTTTACATACATTTTATTTTAAGAACGATGCAATATTTTAAAAACAGAGGTTCAACCTAATGTATAAAAAGCAGTCAACAATCTTTTGTGTGAGCCATTGAACGACTGTGGCACAGAAACAGTGACGTTTAGTCTGATGAGGTGATATGACATGACATAGAGGCTACAGTAGATCCATCACCATGGCAACACATTTTCCATGCTTCAATCCATGTGGTCTACATTAACCTGAAAGCTGAATTACAAAGTGAGGGCTGCACCTGAACAGCTGCTCTAACATCAGTTTTCCTCACCCCTGACTTTTCCATTATAAGTCAGAGAGCCCAACTGTTCCATAATATCCAAATATTTTCCATCTCCACTCAATTCCAGAACCATTATGATTACAATTTTAGAAAAATAAATAGGCAGCTCTCTCAGTTATTCGTTTTCTCTCTCTCTGGATGTTCATTACAGTAGCTGACACATCCACAAGCATGCACATACAGTTGAAGTCAGAAGTTTACATACACCTCAGCCAAATACATTTAAACTCCGTTTTTCACAATTCCTGACATTTAATCCTTGTAAAATATTCCCTGTCTTAGGTCAGTTAGGATCACCACTTTATTTAAGAATGTGAAATGCCAGAATAATAGTTGAGAGAATTATTTATTTCAGCTTTAATTTCTTTCATCACATTCCCAGTTGGTCAAAACTTTACATACACCAAATGAGTATTTGGTACCATTACCTTTAAATTGTTTTTCTTGGGTCAAACATTTCGAGTAGCCTTCCACAAGCTGCCCATTCCTCCTGACAGAACTGGTGTAACTGAGTCAGGTATGTAGGCCTCCTTGCTCGCGCACGCTTTTTCAGTTCTGCCTGCAAACTTTCTATGGGATTAAGGTCAGGGCTTTGTGATGGCCACTCCAATATCTTGACTTTGTTGTCCTTAAGCCATTTTGCCACAACTTTGGAAGTATGCTTGGGGTCATTGTCCATTTGGAAGACCCATTTGTGACCAAACTTTAACTTCCTGACTGATGTCTTGAGTTGTTGCTTCAATATATCCACACCATTTTCTTTCCTCATGATGCCATCTATTTTGTGAAGTGCACCAGTCCCTCCTGCAGCAAAGCACCCCCACAACATGATGCTACCACCCCGTGCTTCACGGTTGGGATGGTGTTCTTTGGCTTGCAAGCCTCCCCCTTTTTCCTCCAAATATAACGATGGTCATTATGGCCAAACAGTTCTATTTTTTGTTTCATCAGACAAGAGGACATTTCTCCAAAAAAGTACAATCTTTGTCCCCATGTGCAGTTGCAAACCGTAGTCTGGCTTTTTTATGGCGGTTTTGGAGCAGTGGCTTCTTCCTTGCCGAGTGGCCTTTCAGGTTATGTCGATATAGGACTCTTTTTACTGTGGATATAGATATTTTGTACGTTTTTCCTCCAGCATCTTCACAGTGTCCTTTGCTGTTGTTCTGGGATTGATTTGCACTTCTCGCACACCAAAGTACGTTCATCTCTAGGAGACAGAACGTGTCTCCTTCCTGAGCGGTATGACGGCTGCGTGGTCCCATGGTGTTTATACTTGCGTACTATTGTTTGTACAGATGAATGTGGTACCTTCAGACATTTGGAAATTTCTCGCAAGGATGAACCAGACTTGTGGAGACCTACCATTTATTTTCTGAGGTCTTGGCTGATTTCTTTTGATTTTGCCATGATGTCAAGCAGAGGCACTGAGTTTGAAGGTAGGCCTTGAAATACATCCACAGGTACACCTCCAATTGACTCAAATAATGTCAATTAGCCTATCAGAAGCTTCTAAAGCCATGACATCATTTTCTGGAATTTTCCAAGCACAGTCAACTTAGTGTTTGTTAACTTCTGACCCACTGGAATTGTGACACAGTGAATTATAAGTGAAATAATCGGTCTGTAAACAATTGTTGGAAAAATGACTTGTGTCATGCACAAAGTAGCTGTCCTAACCGACTTGTCAAAACTATGGTTTGTTAACAAGAAATTTGTGGAGTGGTTGAAAAATGAGTTTTAATGACTCCAATCTAAGTGTACATAAACTTACAACTTCAACTGTACACACAATGACACAAAGTGCCCATTTCAAAGCTACTACTGTTTTGCACAGAAGACCAAGCATAATATGTTGCTATTTTGTGAACCACTATATTTCTGTAATAAGCCATACTTTTAACCAACATGCCACCAATGTTAGAATAGTACCGTTGTGGCAGAGCTGCGTTTTGACATTATGGTGAGAGGCCAAGACAAGTTAAGCCATTTGCATTAGAGCATGAACATTAATCTATTTTTTCCCTGATCCTTACATGGACAGAGAACACAGAGTACAGGCAAGATGGCTGCTCCCAAAGTGACAGAGCAGAGGCGATATACACTGAGTGTACAAAACATTAGGAACACCTTACTAATATTGAGTTGCACCCCCTTTTGCCCTCAGAACAGCCTCAATTCATCGGGGCATGGACTCTACAAGGTGCCAAAAGCGTTCCACAGGGATGCTGACCCATGTTGACTCCAATGCTTCCCACAGTTTTGTCAAATAGGCTGGATGTCCTTTGGGTGGTGGACCATTCTTGATACACATGTGAAACTGTTGTGTGTGGAAAAACCCAGCAGCGTTACAGTTCTTGACACACTCAAACCGGTGCACCTAGCACCTACTACCATACCTTGTTCAAAGGCACTCAAATATGTTGTCTTGCCCATTCACCCTCTGAATGGCACACATACACAATCCATGTCTCAGCTCTCTAAGCTTAGAAATCCTTCTTTAACCTGTCCCCCCCTTCATCTACACTGATTGAAGTGGATTTAATGGGTGACATCAATAAGGGATCATAGCTTTCATCTGAATTCACCTGGTCAGTCTGTCATGGAAAGAGCAGGTGTTCCTAATGTTTCGACACTCAGTGTATAAAGGAAAATAAGTATCAGATGTCTAATGAAATAACATGCAATACACTTAGAAATATGATTACAATGTATGAAATACAGATGTATTTTGTTCAATGCCATGACTCTTTTTGCTCTAGCAAAGAACAGGCATTATGCAAGGAAAATTCCTTATTTATAAGATTTTGTCCTGATACAAACTTTGGCCTGACCCAATCTAGAAGTAATTGAGAATGATCAGCCATCATTTATGGCCCATAATTCTTTCAAAATGACATCACAAATCCAGACAACCTTCTGTCTTCCCTCTTTCATACTTCTATCAATAAGACAGCCATCTGAGTATATTCAATAAGTCATCCCTCCCTCCCTCCCACTCAATCCCCATCCTCTCACTCCCATGCAATGATAATAGCATAGATAGTGTGGCCAATTTAGGGGAGCGAAACTGTGTCTGTATCATTGATCATAAAATATCTAAGCTCCATAATTGCATTAAAAGTTAAACTAAGCCTGTGGACTGGATCTTTATGAAATGATGTTTCAGAGTCATTGTTGTATCCAGTACTTCTCCATATAACACTACTTGTATACTACTGTGTACGTCACCATAAGACCAGTTTATTCTGGACTACTGTTACTGCACTGAAAGAACACAACATATCATATCTTGAGTTAGAACAAATTAACAGGAAAACGTCAGTAATTATTATATATATATTTTTTAAACCTAAATAAATTCCAAAACAATGAACCAAAACAAACATAAAATCCAATATCAGGAAATGTGCCAATGAACACAGAGAACATAGTAGCTTCCACAAGCACCAAGCTTCCCCGTCACTCTCCATTCACTACTGTTTTATGGTGGTGACTGACTGTGGCAGTGGCAGGTCCATTAACACCTCCGCACCACACCGCCCAGCCCCCTCGATAAACAGCCCAGCCGGGGTCCACCCTAATGGGCCAAACTCATTCTCAGCCCAGCCTGTCTCCAGGTGTGGAAGTGTGGCCCTGTAATTGATAATTAAGGGGCAATAGCCCAGTGGTCAATGCAGACCCACAGCAGGGGAGAGAGAGGGAGGGGCCAGGCCCCACACTGTCACTCAAAGAAAAGAGAGCGGGAGAGAGATAGGTTGTTGGCTGCAATTCAGTAAGGGAAGCTTGGAGAGACAAACACACAAACAGGCAGGCATGGCTTGCACATTGGCAGGCATGAACGCAGGTATGAACTTAGGCAGGCAGGCATACCCTCACACACACACACAATGCTGAGAAACAGATAGATGTGATAAAGGAGGACCACACAGATGAATCACACACCCACACTGATCTGCAGCATACAAATTATAATGGAAAACACAGAGACTGACACACACACACACACACACACAGATAGTGCTGTAGGTGTGGCACAGTGGCAGAGGTACTGACTGGAACGTGTCTGTATGTCTATGGTGGCAGCAGTGTGAGGTTGCAGACGGTGCTGGTTGGTTGGTTGGTTGGGCTTCCACCCAAGTCTGAGAGGGATAGAGCACTTACAGTTACACCTCAGATCTTATCAATCACATAGAGCTGTGATGACAGCTGTTTAATCCACCTTGCCACTGTAGGTTTAGGCAAAGCAGCACATGACGATGAGCGCCTCTCAGATGAACACTTTACATGAACATGAAGGCAGAAGATGACAACATCTGCTTTTCCTGCAATGCTGCTGCACACAGATCAGTTTAGCCTTTTAGATCATAATGAATACGATTAAATGTTCAGGGGGAAACCTGATCCTAGATCAGCACTCCTACTCTAAGACGCTTCATGAATACGGGCCTCCACAGATCTTATAGTGCTCTTCCTTCACATGTGCAATTCCTCAGTCAGCTTCCATCATCATTCAACAGTAATGTTGTTGTGTAGATGAACCTCACAGGAGTTACTCAAAGGAGACTGTAGTTAGGAGTAATGAGAAGTGGCGTTTTATTCATTTATGTATTTATTGTCATTTTCCCCTTATCTGGTTTACTGCTCTTGAAAAGCATTAAGCCTGACAGGGGCTATCAATCAGCTGCTAATGGGTTGTGTAATTGCAGTCAGTTCCAAGCATAGAAATATAGTTACTAGAACGGAAATAAAAACGTGCATTCTAATGGGTACACTCAATATGGCTGCCGATCCACCAATTAAAGATCATTCACTTGAATGGGGATGTCCGTTCTAGTCGTGGTATTTCTTTGGTTAAAATTTGAGAGGCAGCAGCGTCACTCAGGGTGAAACCGGCCAATAGGCCTGCAGCATCAGCCAGTGAACTACAATGAACATTATCACATTTTGAAATCATGTCCAATTTATTTTACATATCTAAATGTCATATAAGTACATTTTTGTCGGCTAGTTTCAGCGACCTCCCCTTTTTCAAATTATGAACTATGATAAATATGTCAGAGTTGCAGTGATATCTTAAACTAAATAGACAGAGACCATCTTCTTATAAGGCTTTAATTGATCCAACATGAGTAAAGAGCAGAGACTGGGGGATTTTATACAAATCTGGCAACCCCGGTTTGAGTATCCCTGTTGCTCTCCAAGACAAGGCCACCTGGCGATCATTCTGATGCTATCTTAACAGATGTTGATGACAGGCAGTTTAAGAATCCAGCACGTGATACAGTCCTCCAACCATAATGAGAAGCTACAGTAAACAATCATTCCAGGTTAGATTGTGTACTAAATAGCCTAGTTTTCAGGGTGGAACTCGAGGAATAACACCTATACTGTCACCATGTTAACAACCCTTTACTGGCAGACACCGATTCTATCTGGTTCTTGTTTGTTAGCAACAGAAATCATTTTAAAACAGTTTCAAATGGAAAACAGAAAAATGGTTTCTTATTTGACAAGTCCAAGTAGTCTGTCGCTGTTTTTGAGTTCTCTTTCATTTGGGGTCCGATTCAGACATAGGAAATGTATGCCTTTTCCTACTCACTTCTCAGTAGTTGCTATTCAGACTTAAAGAAGATTTATGGTTGATCTAGGAATGTGGTCCGGAGGCTCCGTATGGACGCGTGAAACAATTGAGGAGCCTCCGGTAGCTTGCAGAGGCCAAATTGAGCTCTGTACTGCGTTGTCATGCACCTCCTAAATGTTGTAACAATGTGGAGGGCTCCGCATAGCTCCACATTGACATGATTGGTTGACGGTAGGTGGGGGCGGTACATCCTGTATAAACACAAACTCACTTCCTTGACAACACACATGGAGAATCTTTGACAAAATGCTATTATAACTAGATCACAAATAAAATACATCTTTATGATACCTTTTGTTTGGATTTCAAAAGATACCAAAAGGTATTTTAACTCCTGGAAAGAGATCGGGGATGTAATGGGGATAGACGCGGTAAAGAGGTTAATGGAATTCAGACCGTTTGGGGTAGAAGGACAGTGAGTGAATAGGCGCATATTCAACAAATCTGATTCTAACAAAGTGGATATTTATCAAATCCGTCATGATTGAGGTATTGCAACAGGCTCACAATGTGGCTACTAAAATCTGATTGTTTTCGCTGCATAACATTTAGAAGTGGTTGCTCATTTAGAAGAAACACTTTTCAGGTTTAGAAGAAGTGACTGCTAAGTGCTAACTCCCGTTTGTATTAGCTGATTAGCATAGCTAGCATAGAGAAATGGGTGGTGGTAGACAGTCGTTTTTAACTGTAATGCAGTTGATTGGTAACGATGACATGGACATGTATTTGGGTTGACTTCCATACCAGCATTATACTCCGATGTTTACC
Organism: Oncorhynchus clarkii lewisi; assembly: GCF_045791955.1. NCBI lineage: Eukaryota > Metazoa > Chordata > Actinopteri > Salmoniformes > Salmonidae > Oncorhynchus > Oncorhynchus clarkii. Next base: position 8,570 of record NW_027260855.1, read on the forward strand.
TGAAATACACATATAAACAATAGCCTAAATGTTGGCTAATTTTTCTGGGGGGCAGAGAAGATTCAGGATGGAGATGCAGGTGGGAAAACAGTGCAGCCTTTAAACTTCATGCTATCTTGGCTGTGCTCTTATATCAAGCACCGGGAAACGGACTCCAACATCTCAGAAGCGGTAAGGTCTAATCTTTTCGTTTAGCCAGTTGCTCGTAATTAAATGGATGCTTATAGAGATTAGCCCTGAATCACTACGAGTGGTGCGGTGCAGAACTATTTATTGGATGCCTATGACAGCAGTCTGAATGCTCTGACTTCTGCAGAGGCCCTATTGCTGTAAATGCTGTACTGGTTCTGCAGATATCCAATTGACCATAAATCGGCTTTTACCGAATGAAGGTGTGTAACAAGGTTTGCGGGTGTGGCTCCCTTGCGCACACTCGATAAATATAATTCCACCCCAGAATACACACCCGCTGGGTAGCCTACCAATTTGAAGAGGGAGTTGTTGTTAAATTTGTTTTTCTGTTCTTTCATCTAAAATAATCCCTTTAATACCGTGTACCTTTAATTTGAATTTGGTCGGCACCAGACTAGTAGACTATTGAGAATGTGTTCACAATATGGAAAGATAGCCATGAAAACATACACACAGTGTAGAAAGCATGCTTTTCCATGACAGACTGACCAGGCCAATCCTGGTGAAAGCTATGATCCCTTATTGATGTCACCTGTTATTTTAATTTCAATCAGTGTAGATGAAGGGGAGGAGACAGGTTAAATAAGGATGTTTAAGCCTTGAGACATGGACATGTGTAATGTGTGCCATTCAGAGGGTGAATGGCCAAGAACAAATATTTAAGTGCCTTTGAGCAGGGTATGGTAGTAGGTGCCAGGGCAACCGTTTGAGTGTGTCAAAAACTGCAACACTGCTGTGTTTTTCACACTCAACCACTTCCTGTGTGTATAGAGAATGGTCAACCACCCAAAGAACATCCAGCCAACTTGACACAACTGTGGGAAGCATTGGAGTCAACACGGGCCAGGATCCCTGTGGAAGGTTTGACACCTTGTTGTCCATGCTCTGACAAATTGAGTCATGTTCCTAATGTTTTGTACAATCAGTGGATAATTGTCTCCATTTCAGAACCCACCATTAGATTTAAAAACAGTGATTTTACACACATTTATGTTTAGGGAATAATCACAAATCCTACTTCATGGAACAATAGCATAACGGTGTGGAAGTTATTAGGGAAGGTCAGAAATCAAGTAGAGTATCTGTAGACACACCTCTGCCAGACCGCCATTTATGTGATCTCCTCCCAAATGAAGAGCTGGCTGGCACATGCATTTCCTCATGCTTAAGTTCAAGGTCAGAATGCAGAGAGAAAAGTATGTGAAAAATAAGTTCCATTTACACCATTTATTTGAAATCACCAACGTTTCTGCCTTCACCACGGCCCTGCAGCATGTGAAAGCCAGTCTTGTATGTGTTGACTACACTACAGCATAGGACCACAGTAGGCCCTCATCAGTGGCCTGTGTATTATTATAGAACCTTATAGAACTCCACATTCAGTGATAACTCGGTCACAAACATTTTGAAATATAACTAAACCCAAAGACATGTTACAGTGACTCACGTTCAGAAACAGTTTCAACGTGAGATAAACAGTCCATGGAAAGAGATGAAGAATCGAGATAAGCAAGTAAATAAACACACACACAAAGCCCCGCTGCCTTGCCACCCAATTATTTTCCAAACCACGTTACCATCCATCGGTTAGCCCTTTATAAAGTGGTTGGTACAATCTTCTAAATCTCCAGGCTTTTTCAGCGAGCAGCAGCCACAGATGACTAATGGACGCAGGGGCCAGTAATGCATGTCATTTGCAGAGACTGCATGTTGAGCAGGAGAGAGAGGGGAAGCAGCTTGAAGATCCTAATGTTACCTTTTAGTGGCAATTTGAAGATGTTTTTCCCCCAGGAGTGGCACTCTAACACCCACCCCCAGAACCCTCACCACCGTGACAACTCACAGATTACAGGAAACATGCAGATCTCAACACTTCACTTGATAGGCCTTGATAGTTCTCTGAGAAATACATTTTAATTAAATAATTACAATCTTTAAATACTTTAAGCTTTTGGTGTCATCTGCCTGCCTTTTGGGACTAATCTATTGGCCCATTACTCAGCCAGGCAAGCTCGCTCAACCACAAATAAACCATTTTAAATGATTTCAAATAGTATTTGGAGCAGGTTGGGTACAGAGCTGCCATTCCTCTTTGGTTGGTTTTCTTTCACCCGCTCTGTGATGATGTGTTGTGTAATTGAGGAGATCAGTCAGTGGAGGCCTATTGGTGACTGCTCCCCAACTCATTACCAGATGTTGGGAGGTCACTGCTGTTTACACACACACGTGAAATAAACAGTCAAGAGAATAGAAAGTAACAAAGTGGATACATTCATATGGACAAATTCACTTGGTTTGTGCAGGTGAAGAACCTTGAGATTTCATTGTATTTGATGGAAGCTGTGCTGTACAAATCTAATGAATTATAATATTGTTTAGTGCAGTGACAACGATGGTGGTGTTCATTCACTTGGAGGTCAAGGTGGAGGTCAATGTGTTTCTAGATATGGAAAAACAAAAACACTGAGCTTTTACACAACCGCCCTATCTGACATTTAACAAAAACAAACTTAAAGTAAACTTAAACACATGATCTCATATTCGATATGTAGCTAGCTGACCAAACTGTACACTGACTGGTAGTGGTGGGATATCCACAACCATCACATATTTAAGCTCTACATCTAGTCTAACTTTTTATTTATTAATCCCTATTGCTTTGATAGATGCCATATTTATTCATATCCCCTCTTATCAAAGATAAATGAAATCCCACCTTCCTTCAGCCTGACAGGCAGTGTCATCTGATAATGTAAGAATAAATGAGCAGGTTTCTGAACAGGAGTCTGATAAGGATGTTTGTAGAAAACTTGTTGTGGAAACAGTTTCCTATATACACACACACACCTCTGTTTTGCGCTTTGTGTTATTCGCTAAACAGGTTGTGCCCTTTATCCTTAAAGGGTTGCTCATGCAAGGATATAATCGTACTATATTGCTAAATATTGTAATCGCAAACCCACAAATACACACACTCCCTCTTTGAAGGGAACAGAAAAAAAATATGATTTGAAAAGTAACAATATCTAACTTAGTGACAGTTGAAATGACAGCTTGCCTCTCTTGGTTGATGGAGGTTTATACGTGTGTCGTGTTAATAGGCTTGAGCCTGATTGCAATATGCTGAGATAATATATCATTCCATTATTCACACAAACATTCCATTGTGAGCATATGAAAACCTTTCAATGGAGTTCAAATCTCGACAATTCCCCTTCAAGTCAGTATTTGACCGTTGGAGTCACATTGAATCCAGTCCAGCAACCTTAGACCACAGTGTGGACCCTGAAAGGTTACAGTCCAACAGAGTGATGATTGTCCAATCTCCTCCAATAGCAGAGCAGCAGCTTCTTCATGGGAAACGTAGTGCCAAGTGTCTGTGGTACTGAATGTTCCAAATAAATATACATTCTTATAAGGCAGTGTTCCATGTCACATCGGACAAAAGGATCAGGTGGAAAATCCTTTTAATAAGATGGGGATTGTGAAAAGGGGGAGAGCGTGAAGAGAAGTATCAGAGAGAAGCACATACAGTATGTTGGGAATCCTAGTGGCAGAAAAGTGGTACTGCAGCTTCTGATCTACTCAAAAGTTATAGTTAGCACCATTGTCTCCCTCCCCCCTATTTAAACTCAGGACTGCTTCCGAAACATGAAGATGTCTCTGGTCTTGGAGCCTCTCTTGCCCTCGGGGAGTGGGGTGGGGTTGGGTGAGGGGGAGGGTGAGGGTGACGGGGAGGCTGAGGGCTGGGGGGTGGCTGTGCCTCCATAGGGGCAGCTCTGGGAGTCGGGGTGCTCCCCAGAACACTCCACGGCCGGGATGTAGCGACTGTCCCACATCCCTGGACCGCACAGCTTACACAGGTCATGGAGGCTGCACGGGATTCTGGGTAACAGACGGAACTGGTAGAGCAGACTACGGGCCTGGTAGTAGGAAGGGTGGGAGAGAGAAAGGAAGAGAGAGAACGTAAGAGAGAGTCAAGGAATGGAGAGAAAGAGAGCATGTGAGAGAACAAGGGACTGGAGGAGAGGAGTGGCAGTGAATGAGAGAAAGGTTAAACACGAGGAAAACACGTAGAAAGGAGGAAACAGAAGGCAGCGAAGAAGCTATACCTCAAGACTTACAAAACAGCTAACAGTATCACACTTAGTATCATGGAGATTTGAATAACATTTGACTAAATCAATAGCTCCTTCAGACGTGGAAGAACATGATCTAACACAGCCAAAATCAATTAACGTGATCTAATTTAAACTAAATAGGGCTGAGCTGTTCAGACACATCAAACCTGATAGGGGTTCTATAACAGTCCTAACACCTGCATGCTAAAATGTGCTGTTGCTGCTGCAGCAGCACTACTAACATGGCATCCATAAACATACACACACTACCGGCCATGACTCAGAAATCCTCAACATGGCATCCATAAACATGAGGAGAAGACAGAGACACTACCGGCCATGACTCAGAAATCCTCAACATGGCATCCATAAACACGAGGAGAAGACAGAGACACACTACCAGCCATGACTCAGAAATCCTCAACATGGCATCCATAAACATGAGGAGAAGACAGAGACACTACCGGCCATGACTCAGAAATCCTCAACATGGCAGGATCACAGCAAGTATTTCAAGACTCCTTGAGGGCTGGGGAGCAACAAGGACTATTATGCTTTGTTGTATTACAAACGCCATTCCTTTTAAATCCCTTCGGCGCAGGCGATGAGTGTACACTGAGGGGATGAGTTAAGAATTAAACAGCCACCATAGTATGCTAACTAGAGGGTAAAATGCTAGCGTTGCATAACATGCTAGTATAGCCTAGCATAGCATGAGGAAAAGTGGCCCAGCCTTGGATGGAGTAACGCATCGTCATGCTAACGTTACCTTGCGCAGCACCAGCTCCCCGTTCATGTGCATGGAGAGGTTACTGAAGTGGAGCAACATCTGGTCGGTGGCTAACTGCTGCTCCGTCACGTCATCACCGTACAGCACGATGATGGCCACACACGCAAACAGATGGAAGTAGTCCGTCTGAGGGAGCGATAGCGTGTTATTGACAAAGTACATTTATAATGGACTGTGGAGAGCCTGCCTACAGTACAGTTTGTGTGTCTGGTTGTGTCTACATCCAACTCTAATCTCCATAACTAGTGTGTTGTATGAATGATGGTTATACCTATGGCAGGCTATAAACTCCTAACATTGTTACACACAGTTGCTAATACACATTGTTTGATATTGGTGTATGTATGCTAATGTTGTGTGTTTGTATTGTTCTATGTATACCAATTCCACGTACAACATGATAAAGTTGCTCTGTGTACACCAATGCCATGTACAACATGATGATGTTGCTCCGTGTACACCAATGCCATGTACAACATGATGTTGCTGTGCGTATGCTGATGTAAACTTGGGTACCTGGTAGTGTGCCCAGCAGGCCTCCCACATACGCAGGGCCTCTGTGTCGGGGAACTCCCGTTTGAAGCAGAGTAGGAGCCAGCGGTGACAGAACAGCAGCTGTAGGCCGTCCTCCCCCAGCTGGGTCAGGTGCTGGTGGAACCGGGGCAGCATCAGACGCAACAGCTCCCTCAGGTACATCTGGAACGCGGGAGAGAGAGATGGTTAGGGCACTAATGTGGATATGAATGTAACACCACACACACACACAAAATAAAACACGAGAATCACAGATAGCGAGAGAGAAAAGTGTGTGTAATAAAAAGAGAGAAAGACACTTTCTCTGTCCCCTTACCAGTTGTCTCTCCATGTCCTCGTCGCGGGGAGAGCTGATGAAGATGGTGTTCTCCATCAGGCCTACGAAGCACCAGAACGTGTCACTCTCATCCTGCACCTCGGTCAGCAGGGGGGCCACCAGGTCAGACATGCCCTGGCAGTAGCCCATCTCTGGGTTGAACACCGCGTAGTTCAGCAGCACACACCTGGAGGAAGAGAGGAACACCACCACAGACAATATCAAGAGATCATAGTCGCCTCATACTAAGTTATACATATTACCTCATACTAAGTCATACATAAAGTTTTACATACAAAGTCATACTAACCCATCACCCTAACCAACAGGTCGTATAGATGTTTAGACACTGTCGTTAAAACAATCAATTTAGACCAAATCAAATTGTATTTTTCACATGCTTTGTAAACAGGTGTAGACCAACAGTGAAATGCTTACTTCTCATCCTAACTATTCAGAGAGATAAATACACAATGAGTAATGATAGCTTGGCTATATACACGAGGTACCAGTACAGAGTCCATGTACAGGGGTACGAGGTCATTGAGGTAGATATGTACATATAGGTAGGGCCCTATAAAGTGACTAGGTAACAGGATAGATAATAAACAGTCACAGCAGTGTATGCAGTTAGTCAAAAACGTTAAGGCAAAAAGGGTCAATGAAGATAGTTAAACAGTTAACCAATAGCCACCCGGACTAACTATTTAGCAGTCTTATAGCTTGGGGGTAGAAGCTGTTCAGGGTCCTGTTGGTTCCAGACTTGGTGCATTGGTACCGCTTTCCGTTCGGTAGCAAAGAGAACAGTCTATGACGTGGGTGGCTGGAGTCTGATCATTTTTAGGGCCTTCCTTTGACACCGCCTAGTATAGAGGTCCTTAATGGCAGGAAGCTCGGCCCCAGTGATGTACTGGGCCGTACACACTACCCTCTATAGCGCCTTGCGGTCGGATGCCAAGCTGTTGCCAAACAAAGCGGTGATGCAGCCAGTCAAGATGCTCTCAATGGTGCAGCTGTTGAACTTTATAACGATCCGAGGGTCCCTGCCAAATCTTTTCAGCCTCCTGAGGGGGAAGAGGTGTTGTTGTGCCTTCACGACTGTGTTGGAGTGTGTGGACCATGATCAGTCCTTAGTGATGTGGACACAGAGGAACTTAAAGCTAAACAACACTATGGCATTAAAACAGAGTAAGCGAATGAATAAGACAAATATGAAAAGTGGTGAGACAATATTGGTCCATAATAATACATGAGAGTTCTAACCTCCCCCACCCCTACTCTACTTGACCCAGTTACTTTTACCAATACCGAGAACCAGCCATGAGTCACTTAACAGCCTGGTTTTGAAAGCCTTTAGCTCCTTCATTTAGGAAGCTATTAGCTGTAAGTATGCATCAGAACTAGTGCTCTAACAACTTACTGGGAGTCAATAAAGCATGAAAGTCATTAGCTAGCTTCCCCCAGGGTTCAGAATATGATATTCATGTACAATATTACCTCCTGTGCACTGGACTATGGGATAGGAAAGATGAGAAATGGAAAAGGTGAGGAAGAAAGGGAGGAGAAAAGAGTGGTAAGAGAGGAGAGAGTGAAATGTAGAATAAAGAGTGACAGAGGGAAGGATATGGATAGAGATGAGAGGAAAGACAAGTGGTAGGGGAGAGAAAGTGTAAGAGAAGAGAGGGAAATACCCAGACAGAGCCATCTGTCCTGACCTCATGATCTCCACATTGGGGTTGTTCTCTCCCCTGAAGAAGTGGTTGCTGCGGTCTGTTCTCACCACGTCCTTATCCACGGTGAACTGAACCTTCCTCCAGAAGTCACTGTGCTCCTCAGGACTCATAGACAACCTGGGCATGGCAGGGACAGACAGGGGTTTTTACTGGGTTAAATACTGGGGCTACGCACTAATGTCAACCAAACTTAAGGGCAGTTACTCAACTTCAAAAATGTACTTTTAATTTAACCCTTGATAGGATGTCAGGAAAAGGGTAGGGTGAGGATGTTGGGGCAATGTAAACCACTTAAACAACCTATGATCTAACCCTAACCCCCTCCCATCACTCTCTGGCTGAGAACCTGAACACGGAGGACCTGACCCCTACCCTAACGAGCAGAGCAGAGGGGATTTCATTAACACTATTTGTTTTCCATTGAGCCCCGCCAGGAACAATAACACTGGGCCTGATGCAACTTCACGCAACTGTTTACTTTCTGGGTCTGTGTTTGTCTGCCTCTCCCTCGGCGTCTCCTCCCTCACTCCCTTCTCTCTCCCAGTCCCTTGATCCCTCTCTCCCAGTCCCTTGTCCCCTCTCTACCTCCATGCCTCACTCTCCCTCTTCTTCCCTTTCTGGAGAACTGTCAGCAGCTGTACCTGGTCCTGCTACCAGAATCCCCTAATCGTGTAACTCAACATTAACATGTAAGACCACAGAGACACCAGACCTTGTAGAAAATAGATGAGCAAACTGAATCAACTCTCCACAACCCTCTCCTCCTCCAGTGTTTGTTCAGAACAGGTATATACTGACATCTCTCTCCTCTCCAGCAGGATCATCCATGTTTAACATCTTCAACAGTACTGGCTACAGCACAGAACATCAAATCAAACAAGCAATAATTGATTCTTCAAAATGTGACTTATATAAATAATGTAATGTTTTATTTCCATACAGAACTAATTGATTTAATTAACAGGGGCTGGTCGTTAGTCAGGATCACAAACAGATGATTATAAGGGTGTCATACATGTTCATGACAAGTCTAATCAGTTATTATACCTGTATCATAATGCATCATATCTGCAGGCTTTAAGTAGAGTGTTACCGGTGCCACCACCTTTAGAAGGCCGAGACTGTAGTTCCAGGGTCTTAATGATGAGCCAATGGCCCCCGGAGGCTCAGTCAAGTGTTTTTCCATCAGCCTCATCACATCACAGGAGGAAGAGAGCGTCTAATTGGCTGGTTTGGATGACATTTTCTGATGTAATCTAAAGGTTAATACGCCATTCCGCTGAAGACCAGACAATTATCATATCAATTCTGTGCACTCGTGCATCACACCTGTGCAAACATGCACACTGTGTGGAAGCTTAGGTAGCCTAGCGGTTAAGAGCAAACGGCCATTAACCAAATGGTCGCTGGTTCGAATATCCAAGCCGACTAGGTGAAACATCTGCCAATGTGCCCTGGATCAAGGCACTTAACTCGAATTGCTCCTGAAAGTGGCTCTAGACAAGCGTCTGCTAAATGACTCAAATGTCAAATGTAAATGTATTGAAAAAGAAAAAGGATTAGGGACAGACAGACAAGTAACGCTGGGAGGTTCAAATAAATGACTGGTTGAACCCTTTACTCTCTTTTAGTGTGTGTGTGGTGTGTGCATGCGTGGTGTGTGCGTGCGTGGTGTGTGCATTTCGAGCATATTGATAGAATATGAGAGTAGAATATGAGAATATGATTTGATCAGCGATTACATGTTTTTACCCAGGAGGCCTGTTAATTTACACCCAGCACTCCCATAACAACGTTCTGTAATTGTGTCTATTGATTGCTCCATTTGCAAAGTGAAACCACAAGGTGTGTGTGTGTGTGTGTAACAGTTAGCAGGATATGGCTTGGTGCCACCTTATTCCTTTGTATAAATTAACCACATACTGTATGTACCATTGTTATGAATGTCCTTCTTTCATCGAAAACAACACAATAGAACCCCCCCCCACCCACACACACACACGGTCAGCAGCAGTGCAGCTCCCCTGGATGGAGAGCCATTAGTTATAGTAAACCCCCCAGCCACCTACCTCCTCTGCTGGATGTGGTGGTACTCAGAGCGTTTCTGCAGTCTCCAGGCCTCTCTCTCCTGGGAGGAGGAGTCACAGCTGTAGTAGTGCAGTAAGAAGGGCCACACCTCCCCGCGGATGGATGGGTCAATGCCCCCAAAGAAGATGGCCTGAGGGGGGGGACGGAGAGGACATGATCAGCCTGGGTAGTAGAAGTCTAGAATTCAACAATGTTATTTACAGTAACTACACCAGGGTTCCCCAACTGGTGGCCCATTGGCCGAATTAGTGCTGTGGTGGTTTTATTTGGCCCCCCATTTATTGGGAGAATTTTTAAGAAAAAGTTTTTGACATGAGACTAAAAACACCAGGAAATCAGCTCCATGTCATTTTTAGTTAAGAAATCTGTTCAAATATTCCCATGCATAATAGAGACACGTGATCGTATACAAATGTAAGCAAGTTTGTCAGTCTTCCAAGGTCTTATCCCAGCTACACACTCACCTTGCGTAGCTTGTACTCCTCCTCCACCTGTCCGTTGTGGTTGAGGTGTCGGAGCCAGGTGGTGACGTCCAGGCGGCGGTACAGACGTTCCTCCGGGTGGGTCTCAGAGGACGGCAGGGTGGGTCTCCGGATGGAGAACTGCATACATGACTTCTCATCCACTACCTGGAAGAGAAAGAGAGATCGATAGGTGGGGGGAAGAGAGGGAGCGAGACAGATGGGTGTGGGGCAGAGAGCGAGAGATATCAAGGAACTAGCCATTATGCTAACACTGAAATAACATGGTATCTAGCCACAATGCTAACACTGTAGGAACATGATATCTAGCCCCAATGCTAACACTGTAGGAACATGATATCTAGCCCCAATGCTAACACTGTAGGAACATGATATCTAGCCCCAATGCTAACACTGTAGGAACATGATATCTAGCCCCAATGCTAACATGCCTCACCTGGTCTTTGAGCTGCGTCTCTCTGCAGCACTTCCACTGTTGGAAGACCTCAGCCAGCTTGTCCAGACCTGCGTGGTGGAAGTGGAGGACCTTATACTGGCTCTCCCTGCTGGCGATCACCAGCTGACCACTATTACACGCATCATCACTGGAATCACAACATACAGAAACACTGGCTGAAAGAAACACACATACAATGTTACTGCACTGCTAAAACATGGCTTATAACATATACAGCAAACTCTCAGTTGGAGAAGAATTTCAGAAACCTTTCCTGGATTGTCAAATACAGTCATTTTTTACATACATATAGGCCCAGTTTCTGAAGTGACTTTTCATTTTTGTAATCGCTGGACAATGATAATCCTCCCCTTTACCCTCACAGGCCAAACAACACAACTGTATGCAGGTGAGTTGTTATGAGAGTAAAGTTCCTGAGGTCTTAAAGTATCCAGACAACATGACCCCACATGACCCCTGGCTGACCTGAAGAAGAGGCGGAGCGACCTCATGTGACCCAGGTCGACCCGGAACACTCCCCCCAGCTGCTCCAACGCCAGCACCTTCTGCTGTTCCTCCCACCGCATGCCCTGCAATTGGCTGTTGTTCTCAGAGGGAGCGTGGCTGTCCAGGCTGGAGGCGGAGCTAGCCGAATGGGTCATGGACTCGTCGCACAGCTCCCTGAGAAAATGAGGGGGGGGGGAGAAGTTGAGTTGGTTATAGGATCAGATAAACTTACACCCACAACTATTACTGGCTCAATGCAAAACAGACCTTAGATCAGCGTCTAAGGGAAACTGATGGGACCATGATTTTGGAGAATCATTGCATTGCACACAGATGTAATTCTAACAACACATAAGCATAGATATGGCAAACAGGGTACTGTTTGTACAAACATGTACTGTTTGTGACTAGTGTTGAATATCAGGAGTCTATTTTACTGCCCTGTTGTGGTTCCTTGCTTTATGTCCTGGGATTGTTCTGGCTTAGACCATGGGACAGAGAAGAATGCATGGCGGTTACTGTGCAGGGGGGGAACCACGCACATCACACACACACACAGTGCACACAACAGAAACTGTACACACACACACACGTCACAGCGTCTGCCTTCCAATTTCCCCAGTCATTCCCCCACGGCCACTGTTTGTTTCCCCGGCACTGTAACCCGAGCTGGGGGTTCCTCTACTGCGTTAAAACACACACACACACACCTGGGTAAGGGGGTAAATCAAACAATTAACAACCAAAACACACCCCATGACAAGTCTCGGAGAGCCAGACCTGAGAAGCACAGTGACGTATTAATTGCAAATAGGGCCAGTAAACACAAGTCAATCATATGGAAAACATTCACATGTAAATGCTGTTTCCTTGTATGCCGATGGAACAGTATTTCTCTAAGTCCATAATAAATACAAACAGCCTATTGGTCCCATGAGAGGAGCCAGAGCTGGTCAGTTTCAAACTAAATCAATGGTAGTGAATTGATCATGTCTCGGGTTGTCACATACCTGTATATGGGAAAATAATGTGAGATCCATCGAGACAGCAAGGTCTCACCTCATTGGTCAGATTCACTGCCCTCTGGATCATGTATCAAATCATGAACAAGGTCCCAGTCCTGGGACACTACAGCACAGAGGAGTGGGGAGATTCTCTCTGCCTCAATATAAACCTAGTCATAGCAGACCTGGGTTCAAAAACTATTTGAAATCTGTCTGGAGTGCCCGGTGAACGGGCGTTGCAGATTTTGGACTTGTCTATCGGTTCCATTGCAACAGGAAATCTCAATCAAGCCCGGCAGAAGAATTTGAAATGATTTTTAAAAGTATTTGAACCCAGGTCTGCGTCATAGGCCTATTGTATTACATTGAGGTGCTGAGAGAACATACAGAAACCAAAAGTCTCACACTTAATGGTCTGCTTGAATAAAATCTGACAACATTTGATTGATTAAAACATTGCTTCAATAAAGGAATATTTAAACTGCGCTACATGCTAACTACTGTAACTGTCAGAGATATTGCTAAGCTATCTGTCTCTATGGGCTTTCCAGTTAACTAATCAGCATCAACAGAAGGTGTTGAACATGGACCTGTTTTAAATGTCGTCTACTTAATCAATGAAGTGAAGATAGCTTACAGTAACATAACAGTGGGTGCTTACGGAGAGGTTTTAAATGCCATTTACCTCAGTGGATCTCAATTAGCTAATGCTAAATATTCACACTAGTAGCTGATGCTGTTCTCTATAGCGACTACACTATAGCCTATGTATACAGTGTTAGACACAGACTATGCACTGAGTGGACAAAACATTAACACCTGCTCTTTCCATGACAGACTGAATCCAGGTGAAAGTTATGATCCCTTATTGATGTCACTTGTGAAATCCACTACAATCAGTGTAGATGAATGGAAAGAAACAGGTTAAAGAAGGATTTTGAGACGTGGATTGTGTATGTGTGGCATTCAGAGGGTGAATGCACAAGACAAAATATTTTAGTGCCAAGAACTGCAGCGGTGCTGGGTTTTTCATGCACAACAGTTTCCGGCGGGTATCTAGAATGGTCCACCACCCAAATGACATCCAGCCAATTTGTCGACTGTGGGAAGCATTGGAGTCAACATGGGCCAGCATCCCTGTGGAACGCTTGACACCTTGTAGAGTCCATACCCTGACAAATTGAGGCTGTTCTGAGGGCAAAAAGTAGTGTGGGGGGGGGGGGGGGGGGGGTGCAACTCAATATTAGGAAGGTGTTCTTAATGTTTAGTACACTCAGTATATGTCAACAGCATGTTTTGATGGAAAAGCTGTTTTAATGGCATGTCCCTCGTCAGGGGAGCTACAGCTACAAGCTCCCCACCTACGTGATGCTCTACCCTAGGGACAGAGCTCTGGCGTCACCCTGAGAACCAGAGACTGGGGCTCAACCCCCATGGTCCCTAAACTCAATGAATGATGTGGCTGTTGAGCAAGTAGAAGAGACTACACTTCTTGGTGTTCTATTAGATTGTAAACTGTCAAGGGCAAAGCATATTGATTGCATTGTTGTAAAGATGGGGAGAGGTCCGTCTGTGATAAAGAGATGCTCTGATTTGTTTTTACATCACATGCAACCAAACAGTTGTCCAGTCAGGTGCGGCAAAACAAATACCTAGAAAAGCTGCAGCTGGCACAGAACAGAGCAGCACGTCTGGCCCTCAAATGTACATGGAGGGCCAATGTCAATAACATGCATATCAGCCACTCCTGGCTCAGAGTGGACGAGAGATTGACTGAATCACTGTCGATCGTTGTAAGAAATATTGATGTGTTGAAAGTACCACGTTGTCTTTTCAGCCCGTTATCACAGCTCAAAAACCCAGTCCCCAAGTAAGAACAGAGACTGGGAAAATGACTACATGGTAACTCAGGCAAGAAATATGAAACACCTCAAGGAACAACGCGGACTGTGAAGAGACACACACTAACAGTTTTCTTTAGATGTTTTAAATGTAGCTTTACATTTGTGTTCTTATCTATTAGTGTTCTGCATGTTGTCATGTTCTATGTTGTGTGGCTGCTGCTTTTTCAACAGCTAATGAAATACACAAATATGCAACAATTTCAACAATTTTACTGAATTACAGTTCATAAGAGGAAATCAGTCAATTGAAACTAATTCATTAGGCCCTAATCAATGGATTTCACATTACTGGGACTACAGAAATGCATCAGTTGGTCACAGATACCTTAAAGAAAATGTAGGGGCGTGGATCAGTATACCAGTCAGTATCTGGTGGGACCACCATTTGCTTCATGCAGCGCGACACATCTTCATACATAGAGTTGATCAGGCTGTTGAATGTGGCCTGTGGAATGTTGTCCAGGTTCCAGCTTCCAGGAATTGTGTATAGATCCTTGCGACATGGGGCAGTGCATTATCATGCTGAAACATGAGGTGATGGCGGCAGATGAATGGCACGACAATGGGCCTCAGGATCTCGTCATGGTATCTCTGTGCATTCAAACTTGCCATCGATAAAATGTAATTGTGTTTGTTCATAGCTTATGTCTGCCCATACCATAACCTCACCACGAGACACTCGGTTTCACAACATTGACATCAGCAAACCACTCGCCCACACAACGCCATCTGACCGTTAGAGTTGAAACTGGCATTAATCCATGAAGAGCACACTTCTCCAGCGTACCAGTGGCCATCGAAGGTGAGAATTTGCACCCTGAAGTTGGTGAACAGCAGTCAGGTCAAGCCCCTGGTGAGAACGACCAGCACGCAGATGAGCTTCCCTGAGACGGTTTCTGACAGTTGTACAGAAGTTCTTCGGTTGTGCAAATCCACAGTTTCATCAGCTGTCTGCGTGGCTGGTCTCAGACGATCCCGCAGGTGAAGAAGCCAGATGTGGAGATCCTGGGCTGGCGTGGTTACATGTTGTCTGTGATTGTGAAGCCGGTTGGGCTCTGCCAAATTCTCTAAAACAATGTTGGAGGCGGCTTATGGTAGAGAAATAAACATTAAATTATCTAGCAACAGCTCTGGTGGACATTCCTGCAGTCAGCATGCCAATTGCATGCTCCCTCAAAACATGTGTTCTTCACATGTGTTTTGTGAAGAAAAAAATTCCCCAGCATAAGGTGCACCTGTGTAATGATCATGCTATTTAATCAGCATCTTGATATGCCACACCTGTCAGGTGGATGGATTATCTTGACAAAGGAGAAATGCTCACTAACAGGGATGTAAGCAAATTTGTGCACAAAATTTGAGAGAAATAAGCTTTTGTTCATATTGAAAATTTCTGAGATCTTATATTTCAGCTCATGAAACAGGGGACCAACACATGACATGTTTTTATACTAAACAAAAATATAAACACAACATCTAATCAAAACTCTGGGGAGGGCAGGGAAAGGAGGAGAGCTAAAAATAGGTTTTATGTTGTTATATAAATATATTATTGTACATTTGCATGGAAATTCACTATGATTTAATTACCTATGTTTAGGATTCTAACAATTGTACAGGGCAGCAAAATACTTTTGAGATACATTAAGAATTTAAAAGTTTTAAAGAAAAAAAATAGCAATTTTGTCCTACAGACGCACTACATTCAGTGGTTTAGAATACTGTACTGGAGCCATATATAGTTGAAGACGGAAGTTTACATACACCTTAGCCTAATACATTTAAACTACGTTTTTCACAATTCCTGACATTTAATCCCCGTAAAAATTCCCTGTCTTAGGTCAGATAGGATCTTGTTTATTTCAGCTTTTATTTCTTTCATCACATTCCCGGTGGGTCAGAAGTTTACACACATTCAATTAGTATTTGGTAGCATTGCCTTTAAAATTGTTGAACTTGGGTCAAATGTTTCAGGTAGCCTTCCACAAGCTTCCCACAATAAGTTGGGTGAATTTTGGCCCATTCCTCCTGACAGCGCTGTTGTAACTGAGTCAGGTTCTGCCCACAAATTTTCTATAGCATTGAGGTCAGGGCTTTGTGATGGCCACTCCAATACCTTGACTTTGTTGCCCTTAAGACATTTTTCCACAACTTTGGAAGTATGCTTGCTTTCCTGACTGATGTCTTGAGATGTTGCTTCAATATATCCACATCATTTTCCTTCTCATGATGCCATCTATTTTGTGAAGTGCATCAGTCCCTCCTGCAGCAATGCACCCCCACAACATGATGCTGCCACCCCCATGCTTCACGGTTGGGATGGTGGTGTTCTTTTTTTGTTTCATCAGACAAGAGGACATTTCTCCAAAAAGTACAATCTTTGTCACCATGTTCAGTTGCAAACCGTAGTCTGGCTTTGGAGCAGTGGCTTCTTCCTTGCTGAGCGGCCTTTCAGGTTATGTCGATATAGGACTCGTTTTACTGTGGATATAGATACTTTTGTACCGGTTTCCTCCAGCATCTTCACAAGGTCCTTTGCTGTTGTTCTGGGATTGATTTGCACTTTTGGGACCAAAGTACGTTCATCTCAAGGAGACAGAACACGTCTCCTTCCTGAGCGGTATGATGGCTGCGTGGTCCCAAGGTGTTTATACTTGCGTACTATTGTTTGTACAGGTGAACGCGGTACCTTCAGGCGTTTGGAAATTGCTCCCAAGGATGAACCAGACTTGTGGAGCTCTACCATTTTTTTCCTGAGGTCTTGGCTGATTTCTTTTGATTTTCCCATGATGTCAAGCAAAGAGGCACTGAGTTTGAAGGTAGGCCTTGAAATAAATCCACAGGTACACCTCTAATTGACTCAAATTATGCCAATTAGCATATCAGAAGCTTCTAAAGCCATTACATTTTTTGGAAATTTCCAAGCTGTTTGAAGGCACAGTCAATTTAGTGCATGTAAACTTCTGACCCACTGGAATTGTAAGTGAAATAATCTGTCTGTAAATAATTGTTGGAAAAATTACTTGTGTCAGGCACAAAGTAGTTGTCCTAACCGACTTGCCAAAACTATAGTTTATTAACAAGAAATTTGTGGAGTGGTTGAAAAACGAGTTTTAATGGCTTCAACCTAAGTGTTTGTAAACTTCTGACTTCAACTATAGATGCTGTACTGGAGCCATATAGATGCTGTACTGGAGCCATATAGATGCTGTACTGGAGCCATATAGATGCTGTACTGGAGCCATATAGATGCTGTACTGGAGCCAATAATAGCTTAACCATATAGATGAGTTTCAAAAGTGTGAAACAATAATAGCATTGGGAACACGTATGCATGCATGCACACACACAAAGCTACAATACACAGTCTCTCCCACACAACAACATAATGTACTCTCTCACTTTCTTACACTCCCTCTTCCCACTCACTTTCTTGCACACAGATTATTTCTCTCTGCATGATTCCTAGTGACATGTTTCCAGTCCCAGGCCCCTTAACAGTGTCAATTAAAGCTGAGAGCTGTGCTGTTCCAGAGGGGTTGGCTGCTGCCTGTAGGCCCCGACCAGACCACTCTCCATTCCTCTAATCCACCCAGTTGACACACAGCCCAGTACAACAACCCCAGGAGCAGGGAGGAATCAAAGAGAGTTTCACACAGACCCAGGGAGGGAGAGGGGGTGAAGAGGGGAGAGGAAGTACAGGGAGAAAAAAAATGGAGATTGAGTTAAAGAGAAACATTAGCGAAGGATAAAGAGAGAGAGAGAGCGAGAGAGCGAGAGAACGAGTGAAAGAGAGAAAGAAAAAGAGAGAGAGCGAGAGAGAGGAAGAAAAGGTTAGAGGCAGTGCAAGAGAAAGCTGCCAAGTCACACACTAACTGCACTTACAGTGTTAAATGGACAAACACACACTTCAAACTCCCTCATCCTGGGCTGTGTTTCTGGCCAAATACCTCTGTGTGGAAACGACCTCTGAGGGATGTATAAAGGAGAATGGCCATAAGGTCAGTACAGCAACATGATAGTGGTTTAGTCCAGATGGTTTAGTTGGTTGGAGCAGAGTGTTGGTAGAATTCCTGCATGGACCACATAATGAATGTGTGTGCTAACTGCTAACTCCTAACTGCTAACTCCTAACTGCTAACTCCTAACTGCTAACTAAGCGGCTTTAATTGAATCGATTTAGCGAAGGACAATGTGTGTGTTTTGGCCCATGTTGCCAATAAGAACCTTGTAACCTTGTAATTGTCTGCTTTAACAGCCCGTTCTCTCCTACAGTGACACATCCAGCCTTGGGAGGCAGTAATAGTTAACAAATTCTAATTTACAGACTTGCCTAGTTAAATAAAGGTTTAATTTAAAAAAATGCTGTGTGAAGTGTGAACCTCCCCCAATGACAGTAAGAGTACACTTATCCCCTTCTCTGTGGCTCCACCATGTGGTAGGTTTGGCCTATTACAACTACCTTGATCTGGTGAGAAATTCTGTCTTGCGAGGTGAGAAACTGGCATCTGGAGTGTAGGTTCAACATGATTCAAGGTTATAGCCGGTAAACACGGACGACCACTGCTGCTCTCTCTCGCTCTCTTTTTAAAACTCTTTTATAAAGTGGTGGGGAAACGATCAAATCGCCAGTTACCTAAAATATCCATAGGATATTTATGCAAATGGTTGCAGGTTCTTGTTGGCATTCAGTTTCAAATATGTATTTAACAAGTTGGATGCTTCTCTACCCAAATAATTGGAAAAGCATTTCTGTCATGTGCTTATATGCTTAAACTATTTCAATATGTCTCCACTGCGAGATAAGACACCAATATTCAGCGTCTGAACTGACAGACTGGATTCAATACATACATAAATTATAAATACCATGGAAACTACAGCTCCATTTGTGCCCTGCATATCAATAGCTAACTTGCATAGATAATTCACACAAAATCCAACTGATAATAACTCACCAAAACACCCCATTCATATCCATGTCTAACACAAGTCACAAACAAATACGTGCACACAACAGACCTGCATTCAAATACTGAAATCTTTGAAATACTTTTATTTGCATTAGCCTGATTTTTTCTATTGGTTTAATGATAACATGTAAACTCAAAGCCCTGATAAAGTATTTGAAAGGATTTAAATTACAATATGAACCAAGGTCTGTATTATCCACACACACAAGCCCATCCCCTCCCAGCTCACCTGCTCTCGTTGTCCAGGAACACAGAGCCGCTGCTCTCAAAGAGGGACTCGCTGACGGGCGACAGACAGAAGGGTGAGGAGAAGGTGGTGTCTGAGTCCGAGCCCATGGTGCTGTCCCTGCTCACCTCGTCAGCCGACAGCTCATCCCCCTCATCCGTCCCAGACTGGGACTGCTGTTGCTGGGGAGGAGGGGGCTCTATGCTGGCCTCCAGACCCAGGCCCCCTCCAATCCCAGTTCCGTTCCCAATCCTCTCCTCCTCCTCCCGGTCCTCATCTTCCTCCTGGGCAGGAGGGTGTCGGGAGTGGGGCCTGCAGGTAGGGTTAACATTAGCGTTACCGTAAAATGAGGATGAAATTCGACCAGATGGAAATTAAGGAAACAGTGTTCACCTATATTACGTTCAGGCTCAGTTGTCAGGATACAAGCAGTTATCACAATAAAACCTGTTACCGCGATGCAAGCAGTTATCACAATAAAACCTGTTACCGCGATGCAAGCAGTGTTCACCTCACAATAAAACCTGTTACCGCGATGCAAGCAGGTTATACAAGCAGTTATCACAATAAAACCTGTTACCGCGATGCAAGCAGTTATCACAATAAAACCTGTTACCGCGATGCAAGCAGTTATCACAATAAAACCTGTTACCGCGATGCAAGCAGTTATCACAATAAAACCTGTTACCGCGATGCAAGCAGTTATCACGATAAAACCTGTTACCGCGATACAAGTCGTTTTCACGATAACACCCGTTATTGCAATATCACCAGCTACAGAAGTCCATTACGTTCCCTTCCCCCCACTCTACCTGCGGGGCCTGCGCCGAGCGTTCCTGCGGACAGGTGAGCTCTCTGGGGTGATGTAACGCAGGGCCTCCTCGTCCTGTCTCTGGATGCGGGAGTTGGGAACCCAGGTTAGGATCAGAGTGGTTCCCAGGCTCTCATCCTTCTCCATGTGCACACACAGGTACCCTGAGGAGAGAAGGGAGTCATGAGAGAGATGGAGAAACATGGCCACAAACACACAGGAACACAGACAACAACACACACACACGAGAACACACACTCACCCTGATGAAATCATATCATCAGAGGATTGGAGACAGGTTGAGAAAGAGGACACACAAGAAAACACAAGAACCGAAGTCACTTGAGAAGATCACACTAAGAGAAAAGGATCCCAGAACCCAGTCAGTTCTCCTCAGGACAAACCTTCTTCCTATGAACCAGAAGTCAGATAGATAGATATACCAAATCTGGAGTCAATCTGACTTCTGGTTCATGGGAAAAATATTTTGGCCTGAGAACTATAATATATTAGACATCTATAACCTTAATAAGTTGATACACAAATATACTGTCCATAGCTAACATACCATACCATGATGGAAGAGGTGACAAAGTAGTGGCATACTGTACATGGAAACATTACTAGGTATGACACAAAACAAGTGAGGCAAAGAGGAAGTAACCTGAAAAGAAATAAGGAGATCTGACTCATGAACAAACAAGGAAATGCAGAGGTGAGAGACAATGAACCATACAGTCTCATATCTCTCAGGTGAGAGTTCATCGGTACATGGTGGAAAGAGAGAGAGACACTATAGGACACACTGGGAAGAGAAGAACAGCAGAGGAATAGGTGAACGCTATAGTCATAGCTGTGGCCTGTTCAGGAGGATGTAATGTTACAGAACATTCAGATAGAAATGTATGGTGTAGAACAAATATGATTGTCAGGTAGAATAGGTAATCGTGTTAGTGCTATTCATTACATTTCTGTGATGTTCAGAATAGTTCAGCTCACTGAATACACCCCAGGGTTGTATGTACTAGGCACCAAATGCAAGAAAACGGACTGAAACAGGAAGGGACTGCCTGAACTTGTCCGATAAATGCTTTTCTCCATTGCAAAGACGTTCGTTACGGTGTGCCCTAATGAATAGGACCCTTATGTAGGGGACTCTTAGACAGCTATATACTGTACCTGGGTGGTGTTCGGGCAGGCCCGGGAGGGGCTCGGCAGGGTGCACACACACATTGTTCTTGGAGAAGATGATCTCTCCGTCCAAGCCATTCCGCGAACCCGCCGACCCTGGGTTAAAGGTCAGGAGGTCCGAGGCCTTGGAGGAGGCGCGTCGCAAGAGCCGACCGAGAGACATCTACACCGACACCAGGACTCTGCGCCCATCCTCTGGGGTGGGGGGAGGAGGAAAGGTGAGAGAGGGGGACAGGTATGGAGAGACAGAATCAGGTCAGAATGGAGGACATGGGGCACTAGTGTTTTACAGTATGACATTTACCTATTCAAATGAACAAATCATATATAGAGTGCCTTCAGAAAGTATTCAGACCCCTTGACCTTTTCTCCATTATGTTACAGCCTTATTCTAAAATGTATTAAATTGTCTTTTCCCCTCATCTATACACAATACTCCATAATGACAAAGCAAAAAACTGTTTTTTATAAATGTTAGCTAATTTATTAAAAATAAAAACTGAAATATCACATTTATATATTCTTCATTTTACTTTTAGGTTGTGCAATACGCACAACCTAAAAGTAAAATGAAGAATATATAAATGTGATATTTCAGACTCCTGCCACTGAAAAACATCCCCACAGCATGATGCTGCCACCACCATGCTTCACTGTAGGGATGGTGCCAGATTTCCTCCAGACGTGACGCTTGGCATTCAGGCCAAAGAGTTCAATCTTGGTTTCATCAGACCAGAGAATCTAGATTTTTTTGTATGAAAAGAAACAAATAGAGCTAAGCACAGGCAAGATCCTAGGGGAAAACCTGGTTCAGTCTGCTTTCCAACAGACACTGGGAGACAAATGACCTTTTCAGCAGGACAATATCCTAAAACACAAGGTCAAATATACAATGGAGTTGCTTACCAAGACGACATTGAATGTTTCAATGTGGCCTAGTTACAGTTTTGACTCAAATCTACTTCAAAATCTATGGCAAGAATTGAAAATGGCTGTCTAGAAATGATCAACAAACCAATTTGACAGAGCTTGAAGAATTTTTAAAAGAATAATGTGCAAATATTGTACAATCCAGGTGTGCAAAGCTCTTAAAATGTCCTAACGTTTCTAAAAACATGTTCTCACATTGTCATTATTATTGTGTGTAGATGGGTGTGAAAAATATTATTTTATTAATTTTTAATTCAGGCTATAACAACATAAATCGAGGGCTGTGAATAGTTTCTGAAGGCAACGTATATAGTCATACATGGCAAAGCTAACTCTTTTACAGGTTGAGCTTTCATTTAAAGGCAGTGACAGACATTTGTACTCAAGTTACACTGTGATGTTTGTACAGTATTAGTGTGTTCTTACCCCGACAAGTCAACCCTGCCATGCAACAAAAACTCACAGTTAGTGTTTTCCTATGCCACGTCAACCATCTTGACTCACACACTTGGCTCTGTTAGTGTAGGCGTGTGTGCAAGTGTGTCCCCCACCTTGAATAAACACACACACACACACACACACTACACAAACCTGGTCTATCCTTCTATGTGAAATCCTAGTCTGTTATTAGGAGCTAACAGATGTCAGCATCTATGGCTATTCTCAACATGTCACACAACTGTGCACTATGACTGCTCTCACATGCCAGACTCATAGCTTTCACAGCAGCTGATGAGAGACTACACTATGACTAGTCTCATGTGCCAGACTCATAGCTTTCACAGCAGCTGATGAGAGACTACACTAGGACTGGTCTCATGCCAGACTCATAGCTTTCACAGCAGCTGATGAGAGACTACACTATGACTAGTCTCATGTGCCAGACTCATAGCTTTCACAGCAGCTGATGAGAGACTACACTATGACTGGTCTCATGCCAGACTCATAGCTTTCACAGCGGCTGATGAAAGAGACTACACTAGGACTGTAAACAAAATCATTTTGCTGTTCACTCCAGTCAACCTTTCTGCTATGACTGGAATTGGCCACTAGCGCTACTGGCATATCAGTGTTGGTCCATACTATGTAAGTTCCTCTGTGCGACCCTATGATAATGTAGCCTAGTTCCCTATCACTACAGTCTATGACATCGAACACATTCCCAGTGCCCCACTACTCCTGAATGTGTGGAATGTTCCCTCCTTTTCCTCTTCCTGAGAACCCGGAGTCATGACCTGTGACCCAAATGGCACCCTATCCCCTATATGGTGCACTACTTTAGTCCAGAGCCCTATGTGCCGAGGTAGAAAGTACTGTGCTACATAGAGAATAGAGTGCCATTTGGGAGGTAGCCATGTTTACCTTCTCTGATTAACTCTATGCCGCATGACTTCCTGTTAACAGGGCTTCAGGGTGAAGTTTCCCCTCGGTAAAGATCTAGGATCAGCTTCCCCTCTCCCAATTCTAACAATTTGTGGGGGAAATGCAAAACTGACACAAGATCAGCATCTAGGGGTAACTTCACCCTACTGGCTTATCAGGACTCGGACAGGAAGTCTTCTTACCCGGAATCCGGGCAAGGCCAGTGAGTATGTACTGTAGCCTGGTCCCAGATATGTTTGTGCCGTCTTGCCAACTGCTATGGTCTTTGGACTGACAATGATCATAGGAGTTGGCAGGGCAGGACAGCACAAACAGACCGGGTACCAGGCTAGGGAGAGTGAGTGAGGTACTCATTTGGCCGGGTAACACTTTACAATGATTAAGTTTCTCTCTTAGAACACTGCATGTCCACACTATTCTTCAGAACTACAACCATCCTAAAACCACTCTGACCATAGCGCTGAGCTGCTCACCTAAACATTTGCATGGTAACTGCTTACAGAACAAAGCCAATCCATTGAATTCACTTGCAAATGAGCAGTAGTAAACCAGGCTGAACTCACTATACCAGGTGTTCAGTGTCAACTATACCCCCCTGGACCTTCCATCCTCACCTCAGCAGATTAAAGCTACATTTCATAGTCCATTCTTCTTCTGATCGCCCCAGACAACAGCTACCCCTAACCAGTTGATAGACAGTGGAGATCTCCACCAAAACAGCGAAGTTAGAGGTTATTTGGTGGTAAAACAACAGCTATAGCCAGTTCTCTGTGTGTATCCATAGCCTGAGGTTATTCTGGTCGGTATGATAGCAGCAGGGCGAGAAGAGGTCAGAGTGTGATATGATTCCATATTCAGCGTATGACTAAGCAGGGAGCCTGACTGATATAGCACAATGCTCTCTCCTTCTTCCATGCTGTCATCACCTCAGTGTGTGTTCACACATTGCCTTGTCTCCTCCACTTTAGCCTCGGTCACCTCACACTGGTCCTACTGTAGCATTCCAACAATGGAGACAGCTTTCCAAAGAACGTGTTACTCTCCTGTGAGTGTGAAGTCTGCATTCGGTCATCATTTTTTCTGTAGCCATTAATCTAATTTAGTATTCATCTCCTTCTGCCTTGCTGTATGGAGATGTTTTGTCAGAAAAACATCAAACAAAACAGTCCTAAGGATTTTCTGAGACAACCAAACGTTCCCCAATGAGATTACAGAGCGAGTGTATCAGTACAGTATCCCACTGTGTCCTGCCAGCCTCAATGACTATAAACGCAGAGGATTCCAGTGCCTCAGATCAGTGTGTCCAAGTTCACCTCCGGGCCACGCTAACAAACTTGTCAGGCTGCTGACATTTGAATAGAGGAGGCTTCCATAATGAACTGCCTCTCCTGTTCATCTGGATCGTGACACCAAACCACTGCCTCAGGGGCAGCTAAAGGACTTTAAATAACCACATGGACTCTCAGTGAGTTGCAATCCCTCAGGCTGACTCACTTCCATGAGCAAAGAGTCAATAGACTATGTATCAGACACAGACAGAGCAATAAGTATTCTGTTTACATTAGACCTAGTAAAGTAGAGCTTGAATGGAAGTAGCCTAGGTGAGACAACTCGAATGGGAGCTGAAAATTGTTGGGTTAGCTCACCTTTCCAAATCACATTCACAAAGCATAGGCCTATAATTTGATCCTGTTATAGCTATAAACTGATAGATATGAAGTCAATGAGATAGCCATATGTACATTTTAGCTGTAGGCTATCAATAGCCTACGCGACATAGTAACGGAGGAGTATCCTCAAGAGTGGCGTCCCGTCCGTGATGACGAGGCTACATCAACTATTGACACATTGTACCAATGACAGGGAACATCAATTTGACAGGAGAGGATGGAGCAGCGGAATTCTCGCTGCCGCACCATTATTTTTCACGGGCCCGGTCCTTCTCCTGCCTCTCCGACATTGCTATCGGTTTGGCCGGGCAGGGATTTTATCTGTAGTTAAGCCTACCATCACGAATACATATTTTAGTCTAGTTGTCTGGCCTATGTCCTCAAATTTCTCCCCATCACATGCAGTGCACATCCCGACCAACCCGCATAGTTCGCCAAAGGAATAGCCTAGCCTAGGAAATAAGGGGGTCGTGTAGGCTACAAACAGCATAACCTTATCCATAATAAACGAGGTCGTTTGATTCTTTCTCGGTCATCGGTGTACACCTGTGCGAGCAGTGGACTTAATAAATAAATGCACACTCAAAAACACAGGCGATGCGGTCTTGCTTTCTCACCCTCTGTCCCACCCGAGACTACTGTCTTTGCCGCTTATCCATTCCGGAGCGATGTTTATGGTGGTTGTATCCGTGTAGTTTGAGGTCACGTCTTCGGTATTTTGTTACGCGGTGTGAGTGTTTGTATCCGTGCGGTCTTTCTCTACCGCACGCGGAGCTGCTATGTTTCTCTAACCCAACCCCCAAATTCCTCTGCTTCCGGGATGGCAGACTGGATAAAGGCTGCTTCTGTGAATGCACGGACCAGTCAACTATTAGGATCGCCTTA
Organism: Oncorhynchus clarkii lewisi; assembly: GCF_045791955.1. Classification (NCBI taxonomy): domain Eukaryota; kingdom Metazoa; phylum Chordata; class Actinopteri; order Salmoniformes; family Salmonidae; genus Oncorhynchus; species Oncorhynchus clarkii. Next base: position 34,746 of record NW_027260855.1, read on the forward strand.
CATTTGGAAGTATGTTTGTCTTATTAGCAAAAGCAAATGATCGTCAACACACCACAATGATATATCTAAGTAAGGCTGACCTTTTATCATAGTATGACGTTTTAGAGGTCAATGCCGAAAGCTTCACTGCAGTTGGCTGATCCCGAACTCACATGAGCATTATCAGGACCAGTGGAGCTGGAGTCGGAGCATCATGACGCGGATCTCAGATGTCCCGCTGGAACTCTTATATATGGCAGGTAAACCACTAGCAGCAAGGACAGACAATGAGCAATAATTTAAACAATAAACAGCACTTTTCAAAATTACTATTTAAAAACAAGGTATTTCGAGGGCAATGTTTTAAACAATAACAAAAAATAATTTAAAACATAAGCTAACATAACCATATTACAGGTATGATATTTTGTACAATTCAGAATAGTTTACAATATGTAACTGTATTGAGCTTAACTGCACTGAGTTATAAGGAAGATGTTCCAGATGGGAAGACTATTTTTATTTAACTAGGCAAGTCAGTTAAGAACAAATTCTAATTTACAATGACGGCCTACCCCGGACGACGCTGGGCTAATTGTGCCTTGCCCTATGGGACTCACAATCATGGCCGGAAGTGATACAGCCTGGAATCGAACCATGGTCCGTAGTGATGCCTCTAGCACTGAGAAGCAGTGCCTTAGACCACCCTCGGGACTATGAAGTAGATTAAGAAAGAGATAATTGACTGCACATTCAAACACTGAGTGGTGACAGCTCACTAATAGGAGAACACGAGAAACAATGCTTAGCTTAGGAGAAACAAACCCAGAGCTATCAATTGCCTTTAATGGTAACAATGTGGCAATATCACTGGAAGTCATTTGATGAGACTTAACACAGAGCCTACCATCATACTAGAAGAGTACAGAATGGGCATATTCTGGTCAATTTTAGATGTTCAATTAATACAAATAATTGTGTTGAGCCACTGCTGTCCTCCTCAGCACAATATTTATCAATTAATCAGATGTTATTTATAGAGAACATTTCTTACAGGTGATGCATTTCAAAAGTGCTTAACAAATAAAATAAAAGGTTAGAAAGATTTTTACAAATATTTATATATTCTTAGAGACAAATTAAAATAGTAAAACAACAATACATTTTGGCCTAGTGTTCTAGAATGACCACAATTCTCAAATTCACACCACTGTCTCAGCATCTCACCTGAGACAATGTCATGTAATCACTCATCTGCAACAACAAGGACATGGAGAGATATCTGATAGAGCTTTAACCCACACAGTTCACTTAGTTCACATCATTTTATTGAAAATACAGTTGAATATAAAAACATGATTTCCAAAAATTCTTCAGTGTAGTCTGTCCATTCAGAAACCCAGGAGTCTATTAGAGTAATGTCTTATCCAGGGTAGCAGTGATTGAGGGGAAACGTTGGGTGGAGGTTTTTGTCAGAGATGTGCTAGGTCAGGAGTTCCAGAACTACCTGAGAGGCTGTCTACTGGGTCAGAGTCCACTGAGTCATACAGTTCATAAGGCTCACAAGGTCCAGAGGACTTCAAACACCTCTGACATGGGCAGGGCCAGGCTGGTCACCGTCAGAACCTACAGACAGACACAGAAAGAAAGGATTATAAACAATATATCATATTATACTGTAGAATAGAATAGACAGGTAGGCAAGCAGAATTAGACTGTTCGTTCTACTATTTCTTAATTCTGAACTCTATAGAGGTAACTCAGACAGCTACAGCTCACCTTGGTGTCAGTCTGATAAGAGAAATCCCACACTTTCTTTCCGTTGGCCCATACATAGCGGGGTGGGGAAGGCACCCCGAACACTCGCAGCCCTCCCAGCACCAGCCCGTCCAGCGCCCCGTTCTGACGCAGGGGGTCACTCATCACCTGGGACTGGGTCAAATGAAAACCTTATTTATCCCCACTGGCAAACACACACATGTATAGTACCAGTATAGATTAGACATTAACAGTTAGGTCTACTGTTCACAGGATGGCAGGGAAAGAGTATGTCTTCTATCTTGATTGGATTGGACCTGGATCTCAATCTTGAGAGCATTGCTAGAAACATACTGTACTGCAGAAACATCCAAATCACCCTAGATAATTCTCTGATCTCCATCCTCTTTAAAGTCCAATTAGGGCCCTACGTTTTTCCTACCCAGTTGTCATGAAATACCTTGAAGTAGGACAGACAAAAGGTTTGATGGTCCGCACTCAAAAAGATGTCACATAAAGCTTACTTCCTTTTCTTCACTGCATCAGGGATAGCCTTGAAGTGGGCTATAACTTGGGCCCAGAGTTTTCCTTGCTCAGGTCATGTGATCAGGAAAAACTCAGGACCCTATGTGACCTCTACATCTCCTACCTGTCCAGCGATGAAGATAACATAGGAGTAGTCTCCTCTCTGGAAGGTGTCCAGACTGTCCCCGTCGTCCCAGAACAGGTCACCCCAGGCCCAGCCCCCAGCAGACAGCGCCACAGTCAGGAGGAAAGGGTTACTGCGAGAAGCTGAGGTAGTCAGGCCTGGCTCCTGTATCTCAGAGGGAGTTTGAGGGGATTTTTCATTGAAAGATATAATATAATTACTGATTAAGACAGGCAACAGGTTTTACACAAACTCATACAAGCTTCAAAACAACATTGTCAGATTAGTATGCAGAGAGTATTTCATTTGAGGTTTTATCACATAGTTTCACAAAGGAATTTTGGGTCTCTTGTTCTATGACAAATAACTTTAATTGATTTCATGATATAAGAGTTTGGCAGCTCATTCATCTCCTCCACCATCAGTATGTAACACCCACAATATGGGCCTAAGATGAAGCTTTGTCGCACAATGAAACAACAGACAACCAAATTCTATTGTGTACAGAGGACACACACCTGCTGTGGGATGATGTGTCCCTCTCTCACATGGACATTGATGGTGTCCAGAGGGGCTGGGAGGAGCAGGTACTGACCCTTGCTGTAGAACGGCTGGCCCTAGTGAGGAAGGGATGAAAGAGGTGACCACTGAAATATGGTTCTAGTATACACAGTACAACCGTATTACACATCTTTGCCTGGTCCTAAAGTAAGCCTTCAAGACCCTAAGAAAGGCTCACACAGATGGATTTTTATCAATCTGTGTGATGACAGAAAATATGGTCTTGGTCTCCTAGGAATCCCTTTAATCAGTTGCAAACTAATTGCAGTGACATTATGAAAGGCCTATAGAAATACACTGAGTGTACAAAACATTAGGATCACCTGCTCTTTCCATGCCATGGACTGATCCAGGTGAAAGCTATGATCTCTTGTTGTCACTTGTTAAATCCACTTCAATCAGTGTAGATGAAGGGGAGGAGAAGTGAAATAAGGATTTTTAAACCTTGAGACAATTGAGACATGGATTGTTTATGTGTGCCATTCAAAGGGTGAATGGGCAAGACAAAATATTTAAGTGCCTATGAACGGGGTATGGTAGTAGGTGCCAGGCGCACCAGTTTGTGTCAAGAACTGCAACGCTGCTGGGCTTTCAATAGTTTCCCGTGTGTATCAAGAATGGTCCACCACCCAAAGGACATCCAGCCAACTTGACACAACTGTGGGAAGCATTGGAGTCAACATGGGCCAGCATCCTTGTGAAAGGCTTTCGGCACCTTGTAGAGTTTGTGCCCCGACAAATTGAGCCTGTTCTGAGGGCAAGGGGGGGCCAACTCAATATTAGGAAGGTGTTCATAATGTTTTGTACGCTCAGTGTATAACTGTATTGAATCTCGGAGCTGTTTACATTGTGCAGACTGTACCAAGTCCCCGGGGGGAGGTAGGCAGCCAGCTCCACTGCCCCCTGCTCTAACACTGGGCTGACAAGCAGAGAACTCCCCCACAGGAACTGTCTGTCTATGGTCTGGCAGTTAGGGTCTGAGGGGAACCTGGGAGAGATGGACAGAGAGGAAGGGCCAGAGAACAGTATCAACACAGTAAATAAGATGTGTTACAATAGTATCCAAATGTTGAAGAGAGAGAGAAGGGACGTACTGGAGGAAGAGAGGCGTTGCCACAGTGTCTGCGGAGGTGTGTGCGTGGTAGAAGAGTGTGTAGAGGAATGGCAGGAGAGAGTAACGTAACATCACCGCGCTACGCATGGCTGTCTGGGCCTCCTGACCAAACACATAGGGCTCCTGGGGCTACACACAGAGCTAGAGTTACCTCAATTCATAATACATGGGACTGATGGACTGTTACATAGACACAGTGAAAAGACACTAGCAGGTCAGCCACCATGGTAAATAGGAAAACATTGTAACTTGGTTACATGGAGACAGTGCAAAGACACTAGCAGGTCAGCCACCATGGTAAATAGGAAAACATTGTAACTTGGTTACATAGAGACAGTGAAAAGACACTAGCAGGTCAGCCACCATGGTAAATAGGAAAACATTGTAACTTGGTTACATAGAGACAGTGAAAAGTCACTAGCAGGTCAGCCACCATGGTAAATAGGAAAACATTGTAACTTGGTTACATAGAGACAGTGAAAAGACACTAGCAGGTCAGCCACCATGGTAAATAGAAAACATTGTAACTTGGTTTCATAGAGACAGTGAAAAGTCACTAGCAGGTCAGCCACCATGGTAAATAGGAAAACATTGTAACTTGGTTTCATAGAGACAGTGAAAAGATATTAGCAGGTCAGGAAAAGATTGTGGTAAATTCCTATCCAACCGAGTTAACTGTAAAGACCATAAAACCACCCACCCACCCACACCCACACACACAGCGTTGGGCTTGTCGTTGTGGTTCCTCATGAAGGGGTAGAAGGCTCCAAGCTGGGTCCAGCGTACACACAGCTCCTCTGTGGTGTCCCCCCCGAACCCACACACATCCGCCCCCACCAGGGGCACCCCGAACAGGCCAAACAGCAGCACCGCTGGGGGGGTGGAGGGACAGGTGGATATTGAACATATTAATTCCCTTTATTCATTATTACTGTATTCATTATTTAACTTTGATGTCAGGCAGTCAGAGGCATCTCTCTGTACTTGCTAGCTACATAGTATCAAATAAATAGTAGGTGGTTCCATTACAAGTCTGGGCATTTTTCTATTCAAACCCCTCATTCAAATCCATGGATAACTACCACTGAAAAGACTAACTCTGTCTAGGCACTCTTTCAACTAAAGACAACAGAGACAAACTGCTGAGTAAGAGCACACTGCAACATGTACTGTCTGGATGGTGCATCGGTACCATTAGTACTCTGATGGCTAAAACACACAGGGCTTGTGAATGGCTTTGGGAATGTCGTTGAGAATAGGAATGGCTTGGAACGGAGATGGGAATGTTGGGGATGTCTTTCCCCTCACCAGGGATGGAGTATCTGAGCTGCTCCCAGTCGCTCCTCACGTCTCCCGTCCAGACTCCGGAGAAACGGCCAATGCCAGGGAAGGAGGAGCGGGACAGCACGAAGGGTCGCGACCCCCGAACCTTCACCAGGGCACTGAGAGGGTCAAAGGCTATAACTGATCTTCCAACTACAGTTACAAATATGTAATGTAGACAAGATAAATAAAATCAGCTTCATTCAAACAAGCAGAAGTAAAAGTGCCAACAGTCTCAGGATAAGTACGCACTGATCCCTGTGGTGCTGTGTCTGACCTGTGGGTGGCGCTAGCCTCCGTCAGCCCATAGAGGTTATGCAGGTTGTAGTGAGTGGACAGGTTCTGCTGAGCTGACATGCAGAGTGTACCAGTGTTCAGCTGTCCTCCAATCACCGCTGTATGACCGTATGGAGACAGAATGGAAATGAATGAATGAATTCACTAAATTCCTCTATTGATATTAAATAGACAGGAAACTACTCAGCTGCAGTACACTCACGTGGCACGTAGGGGGGGCTATCCAAATCACTGTCAGGACACCCCTCCACAGAGCCCTGCACAAAACTGGCTGGTTCATTCATATCCTGAGAACAGAGGGACAAGAGAAAGAGTATGCTGGATGCTGAGTAGCATTGACACAGCCTGGATGATGCAAGCTTGTTAGTGCAAATATAGAATAGAATATAGAATACAATACAATATAATAGGGGATCATTTCAGCCCTCTACAAGACATTTCTATCTGAGACACACTCACAATCCACAGGCCATCTAGCGGGACTCTGGAGTGGAACTCCCGAATGCAGTCCTCCCACCAGCTCTGTGTCTCTGGGTTGGTGAAGTCAGGGAACGCTGTCGGACCAGGCCACACCTGGACACAGAGGAAGACGAGTGAGGAACCAAACATGCATACCTTTCCACATAACGCACGCACGCACGCACGCACGCACGCACACACACACACACACACACACACACACACACACACACACACACACACACACACACACACACACACACACACACACACACACACACACACACACACAGCTTCAAGAGGGGGTTTTGTTTAGTGTAACCTTGGCATTTCAGAGGACACATTACTTGAATACACAATGGACATACACAATGTTATCAAGCAGATAAAAAATACGTTCTTTCCAAACTATTCACAGTATATGTAGCCCAGTTTACAGTGGGTCTCCAGATAGAGAAGTGAGAGTTTTAGGTCTGACCTTCCCTATGAGTGTCTGTCCTGTAGAGTTCCTGATGAAGACCCCTCTCCGCTGACCCTCATCAAAGGGTGGGTAAGTACCAGGGGGGCTGGTGCTGCTGATCCCAGGGTCCTGGGAAAGAGAACAAACAGGAAAGATGCCTCTAAAATAAATGACAGTAATGCTTTTGCTGCCATCTTGTGGATTGAGAAGGAAAGTTTCCTTGACTTGTACCTTCCAATACTGCACTTTTAACAATTTAATCACAACGCAGACTGTAATTTAGAATCAAAAATTAAATTGAACCACTATTTCAAGCTAATATGAGTTATTAGTGTGCCTATGTGTCCCACATGTTGTGAGGGTTGAGGCCTCTCTCTTACCAGGATGAGAATGTACTTCATGCCCTTCTGATGGAACTCCTTCACCATGTCTGGCAGGTCCACAAAGCGCTGGGGGTCAAAGGTGAACACCCGACGCTTGTCTGCGTAATCCAGGTCATTCCACTGCACGTCCTGACCAAAAACAAAAGCAGTTGAACTAAAGAGTGTAGTGAGTGTTTTCCATGAGTTGTGAACCCTCAGTGACATGATAATACTGTACTTGAGAGCGCAAACATCCAATTAGCATTAGCATGGAGAAAACCCATTGTAGCATGATAATACTATAATGAGTTTTCTCCATGCTAATCTGCTAATCCAATGTTGATGCTCATTCAATGTTAGCATTACCCAATAGTTGTCAACCCAAGTGATAATGTAGTACAATATAAGTGTTTTCTCCAGCATCTTTACCAGGGGGAAGTTGGCGTTGTGCATGCGTCGCACCACCTCTCGGGTTGCGTTAGTGGACCGGTAACCCCATCGACACAGGTGGAACCCCAGTGACCAATAAGGAGGCATCATAGGGTACCCTGGGGGAGGAGGACGGGATAAACATTAGCTATGATGGAAGATTCACAAAAGGTGAGAGCAAACCAACCTGCTCAAATTGGACTTACGTAGCAAAATTTGAATTTTTTAAATGTATTTTTACATTGGATAAAAGTAGAGACTCACAGCTATGGTATATCATACACTGCATGTTTGAGGAACAATGGGAAAGAAATTCTGCTTTGAAAGTTGATAAACTTGAACTCACTTTTGAGAAAACGGCCTTTGAATGTTTTGGTACCTACTGGAGCTATGATACCTATGATTTGGTACCTACTGGAGCTATGATACCTATGATTTGGTACCTACTGGAGCTATGATACCTATGATTTGGTACCTATTGGAGAGCTCTTTGTCTACACCCATTCAGCATTGTTCACACCCTCTTAAGCCTTAGCCCCACCCATCTCTTTAAGGAAAGATTCAGATTTAAAGTGGTAAAAGTAGTAGTCTACAATAATGAAAAGTTCCAGGTAAACAGAAAGTGTCCAGATAAAAATATTTTATAAATATTGATTGACTCTTACCCAGACACACTTAATTGATGGGTCATGTGAAAGAAATGCTATAACCCTAGCCACATCTTGCCAAGTGGATGGGTCTCTATAGAAGGTGTAAACGGCACAGCCAAATGGTTACCTGCATAGTAGCAATATCAGAAAGTGTCAAAATAAATATAATATACAGTATGTACAATAACAATATCAGTGATAGATGAGGAAGTTATATGCATACAATCAGGGGAAAAGTGGCTGAGCAGCAGGATAAAATAAATAATAGTAGCAGGAGTCATTTGAATAGAGGCACTGCAGATAGTGCTAATGGTCTGTCTGAACCACACATGAACAAGGGAATCTATATTTATTTGGAGAGCCTGTTTCTGTCCTGCCCTTGACTTTGGTGCAGGGTATGTGATGTCCATAGCCTCTTCGTCAGCAAAAATCCCTGATCTTCTCAAAAACATATGTTTGTGTAGCTGTGTCCAGGTGGTGCTTGTACAGGCAGACCATCCATGGGAGGAAGGATGTCAGCATTGCGCAGCAGCAGAGTCTGAATGCTCCTTGGCGACAACAACACCAGACTCCAGAGCATTGAAGCTGTAAAACAGGAAATAACCCCAAAAATATAGAAGACATCAATTCACCTCCCAAGTTTAGATAAGAAGAATAACCTCATACAATGCAATGAAAATGATATTCACCTGAAGTGCTGGTACCGCTTGAACTGTGGCAGCGACCTGAAGTACGGAGTCAGGTGTTGTTACCAGCCATAGCTTTCCACCAGCACCGTACCATCCTCCAGTCCAACCAGCTGTGGGATGTTGACTCCTGTCACAGTGCTGTCCTTCACAACACCAGCAATCTCAGACAAAGTGTTCACTCTGGTCTTTCTGAAGCGCTGTTTGATGAGGCTGAAGCACCAGTCGCGGGCAAACTTGGTGTGGCCTGTGATCAGGAAGTGAAGGCCCAGACTGTGGTGGAGCTTGTGTATGGTCCACCAGGCACAATACCAGAACACAAACTTGTTCTTGTTTCGGCCACTGCAGTTTTCACAATTCAGGTCCACACTCCGTAGTTGGTGAAGAAATGGTGCATGTAGTTGAAGAAATGGTGCATGTAGTTGATGACCGCGCTGCTGCCTTTGCTGGATGACATGCTTTCATCAATCAAGTAGTTGACTTGTTGTGGTATTACTTCACAGCAGACACCAAACAAGCCACACCATATTATGGTGGATGGTGCCTATATGGTGGATGGTGCCTATATGGTGGATAATACCTATATGGTGATGGTGCCTATATGGTGGATAATACCTATATGGTGGATGGTGCCTAATGGTGGATAATACCTATATGGTGGATAATACCTATATGGTGGATGGTGCCTATATGGTGGATAATACCTATATGGTGGATGGTGCCTAATGGTGGATAATACCTATATGGTGGATGGTGCCTATATGGTGGATAATACCTATATGGTGGATGGTGCCTCTATGGTGGATGGTGCCTAATGGTGGATAATACCTATATGGTGGATGGTGCCTATATGGTGGATGGTGCCTATATGGTGGATGGTGCCTAATGGTGGATAATACCTATATGGTGGATGGTGCCTATATGGTGGATAATACCTATATGGTGGATAATACCTATATGGTGGATAATACCTATATGGTGGATAATACCTATATGGTGGATAATACCTATATGGTGGATAATACCTATATGGTGGATGGTGCCTATATGGTGGATAATACCTATATGGTGGATAATACCTATATGGTGGATGGTGCCTATATGGTGGATAATACCTATATGGTGGATAATACCTATATGGTGGATAATACCTATATGGTGGATGGTGCCTATGGATAATACCTATATGGTGGATAATACCTATATGGTGGATAATACCTATATGGTGGATGGTGCCTATATGGTGGATAATACCTATATGGTGGATAATACCTATATGGTGGATAATACCTATATGGTGGATAATACCTATATGGTGGATAATACCTATATGGTGGATGGTGCCTATATGGTGGATAATACCTATATGGTGGATAATACCTATATGGTGGATAATACCTATATGGTGGATAATACCTATATGGTGGATAATACCTATATGGTGGATAATACCTATATGGTGGATAATACCTATATGGTGGATGGTGCCTATATGGTGGATAATACCTAAATGGTGGATAATACCTATATGGTGGATGGTGCCTATATGGTGGATAATACCTATATGGTGGATAATACCTATATGGTGGATAATACCTATATGGTGGATAATACCTATATGGTGGATAATACCTATATGGTGGATAATACCTATATGGTGGATGGTGCCTATAGGTGGATAATACCTATATGGTGGATGGTGCCTATATGGTGGATAATACCTATATGGTGGATAATACCTATATGGTGGATGGTGCCTATATGGTGGATAATACCTATATGGTGGATGGTGCCTATATGGTGGATGGTGCCTATATGGTGGATAATACCTATATGGTGGATAATACCTATATGGTGGATGGTGCCTATATGGTGGATAATACCTATATGGTGGATGGTGCCTATATGGTGGATAATAACTATATGGTGGATAATACCTATATGGTGGATAATACCTATATGGTGGATGGTGCCTATATGGTGGATAATACCTATATGGTGGATGGTGCCTAATGGTGGATAATACCTATATGGTGGATGGTGCCTATATGGTGGATAATACCTATATGGTGGATAATACCTATATGGTGGATAATACCTATATGATGGATGGTGCCTATATGGTGGATAATACCTATATGGTGGATGGTGCCTAATGGTGGATAATACCTATATGGTGGATGGTGCCTATATGGTGGATAATACCTATATGGTGGATGATGCCTAATGGTGGATAATACCTATATGGTGGATGGTGCCTATATGGTGGATAATACCTATATGGTGGATGGTGCCTATATGGTGGATAATACCTATATGGTGGATGGTGCCTAATGGTGGATAATACCTATATGGTGGATGGTGCCTATATGGTGGATAATACCTATATGGTGGATAATACCTATATGGTGGATGGTGCCTAATGGTGGATAATACCTATATGGTGGATAATACCTATATGGTGGATAATACCTATATGGTGGATAATACCTATATGGTGGATAATACCTATATGGTGGATAGTGCCTATATGGTGGATAATACCTATATGGTGGATGGTGCCTAATGGTGGATAATACCTATATGGTGGATGGTGCCTATATGGTGGATAATACCTATATGGTGGATAATACCTATATGGTGGATGGTGCCTACCTATATGGTGGATGGTGCCTAATGGTGGATAATACCTATATGGTGGATGGTGCCTATATGGTGGATAATACCTATATGGTGGATAATACCTATATGGTGGATAATACCTATATGGTGGATAATACCTATATGGTGGATGGTGCCTAATGGTGGATAATACCTATATGGTGGATAATACCTATATGGTGGATAATACCTATATGGTGGATAATACCTATATGGTGGATGGTGCCTAATGGTGGATAATACCTATATGGTGGATGGTGCCTATATGGTGGATGGTGCCTATATGGTGGATAATACCTATATGGTGGATAATACCTATATGGTGGATGGTGCCTATATGGTGGATAATACCTATATGGTGGATGGTGCCTATATGGTGGATAATACCTATATGGTGGATAATACCTATATGGTGGATAATACCTATATGGTGGATGGTGCCTATATGGTGGATAATACCTATATGGTGGATGGTGCCTAATGGTGGATAATACCTATATGGTGGATGGTGCCTATATGGTGGATAATACCTATATGGTGGATAATACCTATATGGTGGATAATACCTATATGATGGATGGTGCCTATATGGTGGATAATACCTATATGGTGGATGGTGCCTATATGGTGGATAATACCTATATGGTGGATGGTGCCTATATGGTGGATAATACCTATATGGTGGATATGCCTATGGTGGATAATACCTATATGGTGGATGGTGCCTATATGGTGGATAATACCTATATGGTGGATGGTGCCTATATGGTGGATAATACCTATATGGTGGATGGTGCCTATATGGTGGATAATACCTATATGGTGGATGGTGCCTATATGGTGGATAATACCTATATGGTGGATAATACCTATATGGTGGATGGTGCCTAATGGTGGATAATACCTATATGGTGGATAATACCTATATGGTGGATAATACCTATATGGTGGATAATACCTATATGGTGGATAATACCTATATGGTGGATAGTGCCTATATGGTGGATAATACCTATATGGTGGATGGTGCCTAATGGTGGATAATACCTATATGGTGGCCTATATGGTGGATAATACCTATATGGTGGATAATACCTATATGGTGGATGGTGCCTATATGGTGGATAATACCTATATGGTGGATGGTGCCTAATGGTGGATAATACCTATATGGTGGATGGTGCCTATATGGTGGATAATACCTATATGGTGGATAATACCTATATGGTGGATAATACCTATATGGTGGATGGTGCCTAATGGTGGATAATACCTATATGGTGGATAATACCTATATGGTGGATAATACCTATATGGTGGATAATACCTATATGGTGGATGGTGCCTAATGGTGGATAATACCTATATGGTGGATGGTGCCTATATGGTGGATAATACCTATATGGTGGATAATACCTATATGGTGGATAATACCTATATGGTGGATAATACCTATATGGTGGATAATACCTATATGGTGGATGGTGCCTAATGGTGGATAATACCTATATGGTGGATGGTGCCTATATGGTGGATGGTGCCTATATGGTGGATGGTGCCTATATGGTGGATAATACCTATATGGTGGATAATACCTATATGGTGGATAATACCTATATGGTGGATAATACCTATATGGTGGATAATACCTATATACCTACTGTACTCTATATCATCGACGGTATCCTTATGTAATACATGTATCACTAGCCACTTTATACTATACTATGCCACTTTGTTTACATACTCATCTCATTTGTACATACTGTACCCGATACCATCTACTGTATCTTGCCTATGCTGCTCTGTACCATCACTCATTCATATATCCTTATGTACATATTCTTTATCCCCTTACACTGTGTACAAGACAGTAGTTTTGGAATTGTTAGTTAGATTACTTGTTATTACTGCATTGTCGGAACTAGAAGCACAAGCATTTCGCTACACTCGCATTAACATCTGCTAACCATGTGTATGTGACAAATAAAATTTGATTTGATTTGATTTGATTTGGTGGATAATACCTATATGGTGGATGGTGCCTAATGGTGGATAATACCTATATGGTGGATGGTGCCTATATGGTGGATGGTGCCTAATGGTGGATAATACCTATATGGTGGATAATACCTATATGGCGGATGGTGCCTATATGGTGGATAATACTATATGGTGGATAATATATGGATAATACCTATATGGATGGTGCCTAATGGTGGATAATACCTATATGGTGGATAAGACCTATATGGTGGATAATACCTATATGGTGGATAATACCTATATGGTGGATGGTGCCTATATGGTGGATAATACCTATATGGTGGATAATACCTATATGGTGGATAATACCTATATGGTACCTATATGGTGGATAATACCTATATGGTGGATGGTGCCTATATGGTGGATAATACCTATATGGTGGATAATACCTATATGGTGGATGGTGCCTATATGGTGGATGGTGCCTATATGGTGGATAATACCTATATGGTGGATAATACCTATATGGTGGATGGTGCCTATATGGTGGATAATACCTATATGGTGGATGGTGCCTATATGGTGGATAATACCTATATGGTGGATGGTGCCTATATGGTGGATAATACCTATATGGTGGATAATACCTATATGGTGGATAATACCTATATGGTGGATAATACCTATATGGTGGATAATACCTATATGGTGGATAATACCTATATGGTGGATGGTGCCTATATGGTGGATAATACCTATATGGTGGATAATACCTATATGGTGGATAATACCTATATGGTGGATGGTGCGTATATGGTGGATAATACCTATATGGTGGATAATACCTATATGGTGGATAATACCTATATGGTACCTATATGGTGGATAATACCTATAAGGTGGATGGTGCCTAATGGTGGAAAATGTATTTGCTTTCACCAGTCTAGTTCTTTCACATAAGTGAAAGGAGATGAATGAAAGGAGATGAGGCAGCAAGTTCAGACTACTAGGACATTGGGACACAGACAGCCACTATCTTTCCCTTAGCCATTACCCAAAAGGAATTAGTTGTGACCCAGCAGTGGCCCGACCCACCACAGCAACATTGGGATATGAGACAAGAAAAGGATATTCAGTAACAGGAAGTTACAGCTAAAGGTCATATATAGCCATACCTATAACCTGGAGGTACTGTCTGACAACACTCTGAGGGTCAGGGCCCAGGAAGATGTACAGGTCCAGGATTCCTCCCACAGCCACCCAGGTCAGAGCAGGGCTAGGCTGCAGCACCACCTCTACAGAGAGGAGGTCAAACTCAGCTCCATCATGTAAATCTGTATCTTGATACAGTTGAAGTACTGTGCCATGTGAACACAACAAAATTCTGTCCAGAGCTGCTAAGTAGCATGATACATTACAAACTCTACTAGCTCAAACCAAAGCTATCCTATTAGAACAAAACATTTCTGCTTAAGGATATGGTACATGGAGCAACATGCTTTCTTACCCATGGCATTACTGTTGAGCAGGAAGACCCCGTGAGCCTGTCCATCCCCCTCCTGCACCATGTAGAACGGATGAGAGCCATAAAGGTTGGCATCGCCCTGCATGGAGGAGAAAGAAGACACATGACTTCCCACTCCTGACCATGATTTAAAAAGGAAACAAATGAATGATAATGATGACGATAATGATAATGACGTCAGACTCACGTGGGGCGCCATGTCCCTGTTCCAAAGGGTAAGGGAGGTCCAATTGAGGTCCAGGCTGAGGGGGGTGTAGTGTTCCCCCAGCCCAGACACCAGTGAGGAGGCCAGGGAGGTGGACAGCTGCAGGTACTGGTCAGCATACAGCAGCGGGGCCACCGTGGTGTTCACACTGACAGACAGAAGACAGAGGTGTCATGATTATGACAGTTGTAAGTCAGGACAGAGAGCATCTTAAGTCATGCTTATGGCAACTATAAGTAGGGACAGGGGCACCTTATGTCATGCTTATGACTGCTACAAGTAGAAACACAGCGATATAAATCAAATGAAATTGTATCGGTCACATACACATATTTAGCAGGAGTTATTGCAGGTGTAGCAAAATGCTTGTGTTTCTAGCTCCAACAGTGCAGTAGTATCTGCAAGCCAATTTACCCTTTGGGATCTATAAATCCTAACTGATCTTATGTGTTAGTCCTATGACATGGTTACAACAGTTTTATGTCAGGTTTATAAGATCTGATCAATGAACCAGTGCCAGACATATTAGACATAAAGAACAACTGACAATGAATACTCACAGGACACGGCCGTTGGATTTTCGGCGCACTATGAACCCAAAAGGGTCGGGTTGAAACTCAGTGACATATTGGTGGTCCTGGGTGTCAGTGTTACCCCTGGACTGGGCAGTGGATAAAGGAACTTCATATCGCCGGGACAACGGATCCTTCAACTGTCAGGAGAAGAAACGTGTTATGACTCTTACACAATAATGTGGTCTGAGGAGAATGATTCTCAGTGATGAGCGATTGGTTATAATAAAAGTCATGAAAAAGTAAAGAGAAAACATTTAGCAAATACTGTACGCCCTTTTCAGAGGCAGCACTTTTAAAATAAATGTTATAGAGAAAGACAATGGCAACCAAACCCTGTATCTCTGCAGTAAATATACGAGTGGTTTTCAGCCACAGAGACTCACCGTGAGGTGCAGTCGGCCTTCTGTCTCATCCAGGATCTCCAACCGGAGCGTAGAGATATCCCGGGGCAGGTAGGAGGGAGTGGGCCTCGTAAGGGTGGCAGCCTGGCCCCTGGAAGTGGGAGTGAGGGGCCCCATCCTGTAGCCGCTGTATGACGGGGGGTAGAAGCACCAGGGGGGTCCTCCAGAGAGGCCTTGAGGTAGGGGGGCATAGCAGCACCCTCTCCCCTGACACTCTGTCTGGCTCAGAACTCGGTCCCGGGCGCAGTCAAAGCGGCTCTCCAGGGCCCCCCTCCTACACTCTGCCTCTCTGGGACCACTGGAGATGGCTGGATGGGGGCCTTCCCACAGCAATCTGTGGCTGGGGGCTGGATGGGTGCTACCCCTCTGGAGGTTCACTATCTCCCTCTCACCGGCCTGTTTTGTTGCTGGATCTTCCTCTAAACCAGGTCTTACTGATAGGTGTATTGGTGTCTCATCTGGTTGTTGTTTGCTAGTTAACTTTATCAGTGACAACTTTTGGTCAGACAGGTAGCTAAGGTGTAAACAAGTTATCAAGGCCAGGGTGAGCAGGGCTGAGAGAGACAGGGCAGACAGACAACTAGACAAACCCATGGCCTGTGTCGAGTTGGGACATCTGGGAGGTGTTAGGGAAAAACTGTCTCCAAATGCTGACGAGCCCGTATGTCAGTGTAGAAGTCTGAAAAATTATATGAAACGGTCGCCTAGGCTAATTGGCAACTATGGACTTACTACAACAAATTGTGGACCTACCACTTACTATAGATGTTATTTGTCAGCTGACAGACGTAACGTTACACAGTCTACACACATTAACAAGGAAGTGTGCAAGCTAGCTAGAACAAACTGTAGCTAGAATTGTATGCCTAGTGCATACATAGCTAAACGTTAGCAAGGGATATTAGAAAGCGGGTGAAAATTAGGAGATGAAAAGTATGCATTTTCCCCAAGACTTACTCTAGGGCAGGCCACACAAAATGCATTGAATGTCGCTTGTCCTCGCACATGGAAAGTTGTTGTTGAACTGGACTGAGACATTTCGACGGCATGCCGCTAGGGACAAACTGGGCGCTGCCTATTGGGCTACCACACAGTGGAAGTAACCTATACTTAGATTATTTGAGTGCATCTATCTAAAACGTCTTGTGTTGTTTAAAACTACCAATACAAACATTATCCATTATGCTCATGTGTTAATTGTAATGAATGTGAAGTGAACCCGTTTCCAATTACTGGGACTTAGAGAATATTTAGGATATTGAGGCACCATGTGAACCACTAGTTTTGAGTGATTAGATTTCGCAAAGCTTCAAAATGAATTAGTAGCTACAGTACAGACATCATGTTATCACATTCGGAAAGTATTCAGACCCCTTGACTTTTCCACATTTTGTTATGTTACAGCCTTATTCTAAAGTTGATTAAATCGTTTTTCCCCCTCATCAATATACACATATAGTGACAAAGCAAAAACAGGTTTGGTTTTTTTTTGCAAAATGTTTACAAATAAAAACGAAATATCACATTTCCATAAGTATTCAGACCCTTTACTCAGTACTTTGTTTGAAGCCCCTTTGGCAGCGATTACAGCCTCAAGTCTTCTTGGGTATGATGCTGCAAGCTTGGCACACCGGTATTTGGGGAGTTTCTCCCATTCTCTGCAGATCCTCAAAAAAAAAGACAGAATATTTGGTCTGGTGGCTTGGTTGTCATCACTTCAAAGGTTGGTGTAAAGTACTTTTTGGTCTTAGGCTGTGGGTGTGTCATAGACCATCCACGCCTCTCTTAACTTGGAGTAGCATTTCTGGAAAGTCAGCTCCTCAGCACAGGTGTGCATGGCCAGGTATGTGTTCAGCAGCAGGTGGGGGAAGCAGGAGGTGAAGTAGGACATAAAGCCTTTTGGGAATGTCTGATGGAGATCAGGAATTTCATCGTAATGGCTACTCTATGGGAAACAGCATACAGTTTATCGAATGTCACTTGCACACATTTAGTGAGGCTATCAATACCGAACAAAAATACAAACACAACATGTAAAGTGTTGGTCCCATGTTTCATGAGCTGAAATAAAAGACCCCTGAAATCATCCATACACACAAAAAGCGTATTTCTCTCAAATCTTGTGCAGAAATTTGTTTACATCCCTGTTAGTGAGCATTTCTCCTTGCCAAGATAATCCATCCACCTAACTGGTGTGGTATATCAAGAAGCTGATGAAACAGCATGATCATTACACAGGTGCACTTTGTGCTGGGGACAATAAAAGGCCACACTGAAATGTGCAGTTTTGTCACACAACACAGTGCCACAGATGTCTCAAGTTTTGAGGAAGCGTGGTATTGACATGCTGACTGCTGGAATGTCCACCAGAGCTGTCGCCAGATAATTTAATGTTCATTTCTCTGCCATAAACTGTCTCAAAAGTCGTTTTAGGGAATTTGACAGCATGCCCAACCAGCCTTCCAAACGCAGTCCACGTGTAACCTCGCCAGCCCAGGACCTCCACATCCGGCTTTTTCACCTGTGGGATTGTCTGAGATCAGCCACCCAGACAGCTAATGAAACTAAGGAGTATTTCTGTCTGTAATAACATCCTCTTGTGGGGAAAAACTAATTCTCTCTCATTGGCTGAGCCTGGCTCCCCAGTGGTTGGGCCTTTCTCCCAAGTGGGTGGGCCTATTTACTCCCAGGCCCACCCGTGGCTGCGCCCCTGCCCAGTCATGTGAAATCCACAGATTAGGGCCAAATTCATTTATTTAAATTGACTGATTTGCTTATATGAATTGTAACTCAGTTAAATCATTGACATTTTTGCATGTTGTGTTTATATTTTTGTTCAGTAAATTAAAAAGGAGGCTGTAGTCACAAATAAATATGTCTATATGTTATATATTTGATGAATTCTGATAACAATCTTAATTTTTTCAATAATTAAATAAGTATTAATGTTACACAATTAACTACTAATACCAATATAGTTTTTCATTCGAGTGGCAGCACCTTAGGGCAGCAGTATCTATGTACAACACTGGTCACTTTAATGCTTACATACTGTTTTACCGACTTCATATATATATATACTGTATTCTAGTAAAGGCTCATCCTATATAACTACTGCTGTACACACCTTTTCTATTCATATACTGTCCGTACTGTCTGTACACACCATTATATACACAGTGTACAAAACATTATGAACACCTTCCTAATATTGAGTTGCAGTGTGTCTTGTTTGCAATGAAACTGTCCCTGTTTGTAAATAATTAAATCTGGGACCTCATTAGGAATCTGAGCATGGTACTTTCAAAAGTTAGGCCTACCATTCCATCCCAGGCCTACAGACGCAGGAAAAATATGCTTTAACTGCTGGCTGATCTTCTTCCTTGGCTTAACACAATGAGAGAAGGTCACAAGTGCTTCCCTAAAAGCTGTCTGGGTTTAGAAATGTTCTATTGTTCAGAAAGCGAATAGTTCATCAATTGATAGTGACAGAACTAGATTACATCCCAAGTAAAGTACATTTTGTGTCTCCTCGGCTATAAAAGGTTGTAGCTATGCCTCAATGTCAAAGAAACAAAACAATGATACAGTGCCTCGTGAAAGTATTCACGCACTTGGTGATTTTACTATTTTGTTGCAGTACAACCTGTAATTTAAATTTATTTTTATTTGGATTTCATGCAATGGACATAAACAAAATAGTCAAAAAATTGAAAAGTGGTGCGTGCATATGTGTTCACCCCCTTTGCTATGAAGCCCCTAAATAAGATCTGGTGCAACCAGTTACCTTCATAATTAGCTAAATAGAGTTCACTTGTGTGCACTCTAAGTGTCACATGATCTGTCACATGATCTCAGTATATATACACACACACACCTGTTCTGAAAGTTCCCAGAGTCTGCAACACCATTGCAAGTGACCAAAGACCTCTCCAAACAGGTCAAGGACAAAGTTGTGGAGAAGTACAGATCAGGGTTGTGTTATAAAAAAATATCCAAAACGTTGAACATCCCACGGAGCACCATTAAATACATTTTTTTTAAATGGAAAGAATATGGCACCACAACAAACCTGCAAAGAGAAGGCCACCCACCAAAACTCACAGACCAGGCAAGGAGGCTATTAATCAAAGAGGCAGCAAAGAGACCAAAGATAACCCTGAAGGAGCTGCAAAGCTCCACAGAGGAGATTAGAGTATCTGTCCGTAGGACCACTTTAAGCCGTACACTCCACAGAGCTGGGCTTTACGGAAGAGTGGACAGAAAAAAGCAAATTGAAACGTTTACATCGTAACACTAGATGTTTTAACATTAAAGTTAAGAAACTGCTTGTCTAAACCTTGATTCAGTGTAATTTTGATTATGCCTGCTCTGCTTGGTATAGTGGGCTATCAAAAAATCTGTTATCAGTTACGTATATGCTGAATGTCCCCCCTAGGATCCATATATGGGTACAGGAGTTCCGGGAGGTGGGCTTGTTGACTGTGTTGACTGTCAACAAGCCTGTGACTGTGTCTATAACCAACACAGTCACAACACCAGAGCTAGTGTTATGTCTTGTAAAATCTTCGAGGAGCAAGTTTTTCCATACAGGCATTTGTCTATGGAAGCCAAGCCTTCTCTTGGAGATCAAGAAAATAAAAAGTAAAAATAGCTTTAAAAAGCAGGCAAAGGTTTCCATTTGGACAAGGTTGTCTAAGAAAGGGAAACCACACCACTGCCCCTTGTGCCCCCTACAGCTGGTCAGGTGTTTTTATTTGAAGGATCAGTATGATGTGCAATTAATATATTATTAAAGTGACTATGCATGGATGACAACAGAGAGTAGCACTGGTGTAAAGAGGGGGGGGGGGGGTGCAAATATTCTGGGTAGCCACTTGACTAGATGTTCAGGAGTCTTATGGCTTGGGCCTAGACTTGGCGCTCCGGTACCGCTTGCCGTGCGGTAGCAGAGAGAACAATCTATGACTAGGGTGGCTGGAGTCTTTGACAATTTGTAGGGCCTTCCTCTGACACCGCCTGGTATAGAGGTCAAATTTAATGATGGTGTTGGAGTCGTGCCTGGCCGTGCAGTCATGAGTGAACAGGGAGTACAGGAGGGGACTGAGCACGCACCCCTGAGAGGGCCCCTGTTCACTCATCAGTGTGTTGTTACCTACCCTTACCACCTTTTATTTTACCTTTATTTAACTAGGCAAGTCAGTTAAGAACAAATTCTTATTTTCAATGACGGCCTAGGAACAGTGGGTTCTGCCTGTTCAGGGGCAGAACGACAGAACGGCACCTTGTCAGCTCGGGGATTTGAACTTGCAACCTTTCGGTTACTAGTCCAACACTCGGCTACCCTGCCGCCCCACCTAGGGGCGGCCCGTCAGGAAGTCCAGCATCCAGTTGCAGAGGGAGATGTTTACTCCCAGGGTCCTTAGCTTATTGATAAGCTTTGAGGGCACTTTGGTGTTGAACACTGAGCTGTAGTCAATGAATAGCATTCTCAAGTGAAATCGTCTGGGTCCACATTGTGCATTTTGTTATATATGTCTGTTGCCAAAAATAAATTAAATTCAATTCAATGAGCTGCCCTTTTACGATTGATTGTGTCGCTGCTTCAGGTTTCAGCACCACAATGTAAGTTACTAGAATCTGTCTTATTGTGATGTCAATAAGTCTGATAAATAGACCTACATCATGGGCAACAAACATACTGTTTTGAACAAAAATAAATTATAGTATTAGCAAGCTATCAAAGTTGACCTGGAGTCCTCCTTCTCATATTCACTTTCTCCTTCTCAAACTGAACAGAACATAGGCTAGGCCTAATCAACAAATATTCGGAAAAAGCTTTTGACAGGTTTTTGATCAGTAAGAGCAGAGCAGGCCAGGGCTCAGGGTTGGAATGTCCATTGCAGTGTGTAATACAGCCTAGTTGTATTTACACCATCTCAGCAGCTATCATAGAAATATAACTTTGCTCTGTGCTTCTCCAAGCATGCACTTTGTAGCCGATGGTCTCAATAAAATGTCCACAGCCTTCACTAAATAGCCTATAGGCACACTTGATATTGCACGCCCTGTGGAGAATCAGAGATGGGGGCGACATCGGGCACACAGCGATATAAATAGCCTGATAAAAAATTAATTCTAAAAAAATGAGAAATATTGACATTTCATCAATTACAAATGACAAGACTCTCCCCTGAACTAGAGTTATAAAATAATAAACCCTTCCCTGAGGGTTAAAAATTGAAAAAGCATGACCCTCCTCCAGTTTCCTCCAGGTAACCATTATGTAAATGTATATCCTTAAGCATTTCACTGCACCTGCAATAACATCTGCAAAATGTGTACGAGACCAGTAACATTTTATAATATACAATTACTAGAATAATATAACACATACAGTATATCAATAGATATGATGTAATTCATTACCAATGGACAGAACACTTACCTTGTTTCTTATGGCCCATAGAAGACTTACAACAGACTCCTCTTTATATGCTCCTTTGCGTTTTTCTAGATCTGCAGAGGGAGGAGCGACAGCCAGTAAGCAAACAATGATAACTACATCTACAGTATAGCAAGAATTGATCCAGAAGTATGTCGTCACGAGAGGCCATCATTTTGTGATTCCACCAAGAAAGGAGATGTTGCTGTAGCCTGGTCCAGATCTGTTTTAGCCAACACCTCTGACAATCATTGTCGTGCCAGTCATGGTGCTCTTGAGTTGGACCAGGCTAAAGTGGCTGTGATGTACAGTACTTCAATTATATTAAGGACTTACAGCCTGTTGGTGTTCAAATACTGGTCCTCAGACACTTAACTTTCAGGAAGATCCTCAGTGATGTGTTCCATCCAGTTCCTCTTGACCACTGTTTCTGCCTCTGACTCCAGCTGATTGATGATGGCATCATACAACTCCTTCAGACTATGCAACAATCCAGTCACTCACATCCTACAGGGGAAAACATGGCTTAATTCCTCAAAGATCTCCTTTATTACCTTATTGCTGTATATAGCTAAGGGAGCCCACAATTTCAGATGGCCAGAAAATAACTAAATAAAAGATTTAGCAAGCATGATATGCATAATGCTCTAATTAATGACTCAAGGCCAAACAGACTCCAGAAAGAGATTCCAGTCATCGAGAAAGAGGGCTACAGGATTGCCTCTTGTAGTTCTATTTACTGTATCCCCATTGTAGTTATTTTTGGTAAGATTTATTCAGGGAATAAAATGACTTGATTTTCTATTGTAACTAAAGGTGACCAATTATACTTGATCGTGACCTGGAAGAACATCAGTTGTTTCTCCAGGCTCCAGAATGGGTGTTTGAGCACGCTCTCAGTAGAAGGCCTCCACTTGGGCTCTTATAATCAGCATCTATTCTATCAGGTGTTTGGCCAAGTTCTCTGGGATAGTGTGAGAAACACGCTGTGGTAGGATTTTAACAGTGAGGCAACAACAATACAGAACTGATTTTTCCTGCTCAGAGTGAGGCTTTTATTTGCAAAGTGAGGATAAAGAGCCGGCAAACTGTACAATTATTTACACAATCAAATAAATAGACCTTACCCTGTCTGTCTCTAAAACCATGAGAATACAGGGTTCTTATACCCCTACCCATAATGCATTTAACCAATAAAAACAAGGCATTTCACACACTCAATCAACATTCAAAAGACATGAATTACAATATAAATGTCTTCAGATCATAAACATACTTGAACATACAGTATACATGCACACATATCAATAAGGGGGCTTCCCCTGCTTTAAGCATTAATACAACCTGGGATATAAACATGTACATCCCCCGGGATAGGCTACTACCACATTACCCGTCCCAGTCAATAACTATGCAGTCGAACGCACCACTGCTTGCCCATCAATTCTCAGACCAGGAAATTAACAGAACCCTCTTCAATAAACAAAGAATACAAGATAATCATACTCATTTCGGACTACCTTCACATTTTAAAGCTGCAATATGTCACTTTTTAGGCGACCTGACCAAATTCACATAGAAATGTGAGTTATCGATCTGTCATTCCCATTGACAGCAAGTCTAACAAGCTGTAGATGTTCTATGTGCACTATTTATATGCTTCCCGTTCTTTAGTTTCATTTTTACTCCTTTTACTTTCAGTTTTGTACACCAGCTTCAAACACCTGGAAATACAATATTCTTACTATTGAAGAGATATTTCACCACAGTTTAGATGGTGCAATGATTCTCTACACTATATTACTTGTTTTGTCACAAACTGAAATTAGGCAAACTATTGAAATTTAAGAAACCAGGAATGGCAGAGTGATTTCTACATATTGCACCTTTAACGAACTCATCAACATTCTTTTTGAAGGACTATCATCAATCCAGATGCCTAGATATTTATTAGTTATCAATGAGGGCACCATCCAATGTACGTATGCATAAATCATCAGATACATTTTTTACGTGATATGGAATATAATATATACTTGGTTTTACCTTGCATTAATTATGTAACAATTTCAGTTAATAAAGGCTTTCGGCAAGACAATAAAGGCAGATTAAAGCTCTGACAGAACCTGGTCAGCCATCGGTGAAATAGCATACACAACAGTGTCATCTGCATACAAGTGAAAGTGATTGCTTCTTCTTCAGACAAACCACTATTGTTCATGTAAAAAGAACCGTGACATTACAGTGTACTGGCATAGATTGGAGGTTTGCTGGTGTGGGATGGAGTACTTCTCAGCGGAGCGCCTGACTTCACACTATGGTCACATTTTTTTAGTTGTTGGCTTGGTTGTCGTCACGTCAGGCTCTGGGTGTGTTCTCTTCTGCCGTCTAAGTTTCGTGTTGGACTTGAGGTAGTAATGTTGTAAAGTCAGCTCCTCAGCAAAGGAACGCACGGCGAGGAAGGTGTGCAGCAGCAGGTGGGGGAAGCGGGAGGTGAAGTAGGAGACAAAGTCATCAGGGATGGAGCCCAGAGTCTCCTGGACCTCCTTAGGAGAATCGTGGTAATGGTGTTTCTATGAGAAACAACATGTTGCTTATAAAATGTCATTTACACACATTTAGTTTCTTGTGTCAGATAAATACTACATTTAACAGGTTTATGGGGGTAGTAGGTGGCATGTTTTTGACTAATTAAATAATGTTTTGCAAATATGTTATTATTATGCTTCATGTGTATTTAAAAAATATAATTTTACCCCTTTTTCTCCCCAATTTCGTGGTGTCCAATTGTTTTAGTAGCTACTATCTTGTCTCATCGCTACAACTCCCGTACAGGCTCGGGAGAGACAAAGGTTGAAAGTCATGCGTCCTCCGATACACAACCCACTGCTTCTTAACACAGGGCACATCCAACCCGGAAGCCAGCCGCACCAATGTGTCTTAGGAAACACTGTGCACCTGGCAACCTTGGTTAGCGCGCACTGCGCCCGGCCCGCCACAGGAGTCGCTGGTGCACGATGAGACAAGGACATCCTTACCGACCAAGCCCTCCCTAACCCGGACGACGCTAGGCCAATTGTGCGTCGCCCCATGGACCTCGACAGAGCCTGGGCGCGAACCCAGAGTCTCTGATGGCACATCTGGCGCTGCAGATGGGGGCGACACCCTTAACCACTGCGCCACCCGGGATGTCAATCATTTGTGTATGGTAATTGTATTTGGACAGAACACACCTTGTTTCTTATGGCACGTAGAAGACTTTTAACAGAGCCCTCTTCATATGCTCCTTTACGTATTTCTAAATCTGTAGAAGGAGGAAACACAGCCAGTAAACAAACAACAATTCTATTAAGATACAGAATTATGATATCAAGAAAGTTTGTCATTAGTGTAATATAACACAACAACAAAACAGAGATGTTGCTGGTGTCTGGTCCAGCAATAAACTCATCTTGCAAATGTAGTCATGTCATTCATGACACCTATGATCTGGATGTTAGTGTTACTAGAAATATACTGTAATAGAAAATGGCTTTACAGGCTGCAAAGTGTTGCTGTTCAAACGCTGATCTCAGACCAGTCACTAACCTTTCCGCAGAACTGCTGTGATGTGTTCCATCCAGTTATTCCTCACCACTTCCTGTCCCCCTGACTCTAGCTGCTGTATGATTGGACCATCCAATGTCTCATTTACAATTCTGTCACTCACGTCCTACAGGGGAAGACAGTACTTTAATTAATCCAACATCTCGTTTACCACCCTCTTGCTGTATGCTCAATGGACTCCACTATTGCTATATATTCTATTGATAGAATACCCAATGTTTCTGTTGTTGCAGTTACATTTTTCCCTACTAGAATTAAAGTATATTGTAATCTAGCTAACTGACATTAGCTATGCATTGATTATACTTAATAGTGACCTGGAAGAACATCAGTTTTTTCTCCAGGCTCCAGAAGAAGGGGTGTTTGAGCACGCTCTCAGCAGAAGGCCTCCTCTGGGGCTCCATGTTCAGCATCTGTTCTATCAGGTCTGTGGCCACGATGTCCTCTGGGAAAGATAAGACCAAACACACACACAGACACAGTAACCATGGGCAGGTTCAAGGACAAGGCACTTTGTTCATTCAAAAACATGGTGATGAAAGTACCCACACTGGACACACCACATCATATGAAAGTACCCTCACTGGGCACACCACGTCATATGAAAGTACCCACACTGGGCACACCACGTCATATGAAAGTACCCACACTGGACACACCACATCATATGAAAGTACCCACACTGGACACACCACATCATATGAAAGTACCCTCACTGGGCACACCACGTCATATGAAAGTACCCACACTGGGCACACCACGTCATATGAAAGTACCCACACTGGACACACCACGTCATATGAAAGTACCCACACTGGGCATCACCACGTCATATGAAAGTACCCACACTGGACACACCACGTCATATGAAAGTACCCACACTGGGCACACCACGTCATATGAAAGTACCCTCACTGGGCACACCACGTCATATGAAAGTACCCACACTGGGCACACCACATCATATGAAAGTACCCACACTGGACACACCACGTCATATGAAAGTACCCACACTGGGCACACCACGTCATATGAAAGTACCCACACTGGACACACCACGTCATATGAAAGTACCCACACTGGGCACACCACGTCATATGAAAGTACCCACACTGGGCACACCACGTCATATGAAAGTACCCACACTGGGCACACCACGTCATATGAAAGTACCCACACTGGACACACCACATCACCCACACTGGTCATATGAAAGTACCCACACTGGACACACCACGTCATATGAAAGTACCCACACTGGGCACACCACGTCATATGAAAGTACCCACACTGGACACACCACGTCATATGAAAGTACCCACACTGGACACACCACGTCATATGAAAGTACCCACACTGGACACACCACATCATATGAAAGTACCCACACTGGACACACCACGTCATATGAAAGTACCCACACTGGACACACCACGTCATATGAAAGTACCCACACTGGACACACCACTGGTCATATGAAAGTACCCACACTGGACACACCACGTCATATGAAAGTACCCACACTGGACACACCACATCATATGAAAGTACCCACACTGGACACACCACGTCATATGAAAGTACCCACACTGGACACACCACGTCATATGAAAGTATGAAAGTACCCACACTGGACACACCACGTCATATGAAAGTACCCACACTGGACACACCACACACCACGTCATATGAAAGTACCCACACTGGACACACCACGTCATATGAAAGTACCCACACTGGACACACCACCACACTGGACACACCACATCATATGAAAGTACCCACACTGGACACTGGACACACCACATCACGTCATATGAAAGTACCCACACTGGACACCACGTCATATGAAAGTACCCACACTGGACACACCACGTCATATGAAAGTACCCACACTGGACACACCACATCATATGAAAGTACCCACACTGGACACACCACGTCATATGAAAGTACCCACACTGGACACACCACGTCATATGAAAGTACCCACACTGGACACACCACATCATATGAAAGTACCCACACTGGACACACCACGTCATATGAAAGTGGACAACTGGGTAATATTTGGTGGAGATTTTGATCAATGAGAATATAACCTACAGTATATTTACCCACTAAAAAGACAGCCAACAGTTGTTGAAAGTTTGTTGTTATCACTATGCTTTAGACCATCTACTGTAAAAGCGCAACCAAATTACAATGGGAAAATAATGTCAATTGTTGGTTTGTTGTTACCTAAATGTGTTATCACTGCACTTTCAAACATTTAAAACAAAGTTAAAATGGGAGTGTCAGATATTGTGTTTATTTATACAACTACTTAATGTGTTATTACTGTGCTTCATCTAATAGCACAATCAAATGAACTGGATTCAGTTGATTACATTAAAAGTAAATGGTGCAAGTGATTAATGACATTTTGAAATTCTGCGCAGATTACATAGGAAGATATTTATTACAGTTACATCAAAATGTGGCCACGGATGTGTTACTCATTTTAAGGTTGAATAAATACTGTTACAATAGTTTATAAGATAACTTTAGGCTAAGGCTATATTACAAAAGTAATTTTGAATTGTGTTTGGTTTACAACGCAACCAAATATCAACATTTGAAGAGTTTCATTCTAAAACACTATTTATCCATTTTCAGAAAGTTTGGTAAATCAGCTTTAATTGTTTAAAGAAATTCTGAAAGAGATTGGTGTGTTTTTTTTTCACAATCTAACCATGGCATGGGGTTGTTCAATGACAGACGTGTTTGTTTAAAATCTATCACTTGATGGTTTCACAGTTCTATATATCTGTCTCACTCAAAGATAAATCATTTGTACTGCTAGGTTTTACACATGCAAATGTAACAAATTACTAATTGTTTACTAAAGAAATGTACAAATGATACTTTGTGACATCAATATTAAAACTTTTTTGTATTATTCAATACAGTAATATCTGTATGTCAACCATTTACATGAACATTTTAGACATTTAGCAGATGCTCTTATCCAGAGTGACTTACTTAGTGCATTCATCTTAAAATAACTAGGTGAAACAACCACAAATCACAGTCAAATATCCATTTCAGCTAAATAATGGACATATATAGTTTAGCAAAAAAACAACATTTTCATACACATCATACAAATCTATGAATAAAAACAGTAACATTTGACACACACATGAAGGTACCCATAAGCAATCATTTGTGAAGAAAAAACACAAATGTGAAAAATTGGTAGTTGTAGCGTTTTGGAAATAAGCTCTTCATTTGAAGGAGATTATCTTCTGTTTAGATAGTTCTATCTGTGCCACTGACTTAGTCTGGCTTAGACTGGCTTTAATTCCAGTTTGTCTACAAATTAATCATTTAGATGTTGGATGAGCGTCTCCAAAAACCTAAGTTACAGAAATAGGACCAAATCAAATCAGATCAACCTTTAAATGCACTTTAAAGGTGCACTATGCAGAAATCGCTCTGTCATTTCCTGGTTGTTAAAACTCAAATAGTCTGCCTACTTTCAATTTATGTTACAAAATAAGCTAGTATAGTGTAGAGCAGGGGTATTCAACTCTTTGGCACCCACCCTACGAAGTCCGGAGCCTGCTGGTTCTCTGTTCTACCTGATAATTAATGGCACCCACCTGGTGTCTTAGGTCTAATCAGAACTTGATTATGTGTCATTATATGTATTGTCTATTTTTAGTTGAATCCTGGGCTAAATATAAACAATAGCTGTTGATGACTTGGTGTATAGGCCTAAATAGCATCATGGATGATATATGATTGATAAAGTATGTTTACCTTTAATTTGCTCTGTTAAACCTACACTTTGGAATTACTTCGATAGCAACAGTGAATCTATTTAGGTTTTAAGTGGAGATCTCTCAGCAATCCTTCTCATGATAGCACATTGGTAACTGACTATAAAGCAGGACTGGGCTTGGTCAAAGCCCTGGATCAAAGGGATAGCTGTAGATAGATCTATTCCCCAGTAGGAGGTGCTGCCCAGCCTATAGTTATTTACTGATAGTGTATATAAAGTTGAAGATCTGACTAGGGTTGCAAAGCTATCAGTCCTTTTCCAAAGTTACTGGAATTTTCAGTACTTTTGGTAATTAACAAAAAATCTATGTCAATCTATGTAACTTCGGTAATTTATACTTTAACAACTTTTTTGAAAAATATATTCATATATAGTATTAATTTTATATTTCTGTGTCCATATTGTCATTGAGTTTCTAGTAGATAGACCATTATTTTTCAAGAGAAAATAGCAAAATTAATGAAAAAAGTATCTTATCAACAATGGCATTATTTTCAATTACCTCTGAAACTCATCCAACTATTAATTATTTTCTCAACTGCCACCAGTTTGATTCCAAAACACTGACAATAAATACATATTCACATACTGTAGCAAAATAAATAAGTGTGTAAAAAATATATAAAGATAAATTAAAGATTCTGGTAGATTCTGGTAGTTTACTAGTAAACTTTGAAAGTTTCCAGTAATATAACCTCCCTTTGCAACCCTGGATCTAACATTGTTTCAATGGAACAAATTCAACATATTTTATATAAGGTTTGTCTCTGTTGAACATTGGTTACCATGATGCATAATCCTGTGGTTGAAATTTCACCCTCAAAACAACAGTTTACGTTTTTGACTTTTTGCAAATTCAATGTATTTTACACATAGATTCTACATCCCAATACGTTGGCAAATTACATTCAAACAATGTTGATTTAACCAGTTTGTGCCCAGTGGGTATTTCATCTGAACCAATGTGATGATTATAATGAAGAAGGACACAGAATTTTAGTTGAGACAAAGATGATGACAAAAGCAATCAATGGCAGTGCTTATTATAACATTTTATCAGGCCTCTGTCAAAGACAACATTACAGATCACTATTCCATAGGGTCAAATTCTGGCTTGGTGTCTACAGATGTAGGATCTTAATTTGAATACTCTTTTGTTGTTGAGAATTTTCCTGCTTGGCAGGAAATGCAAACTTGTAGTGTATTTGTGGTTTAAAAAGTATTCTAAAATGTGTAAATTCCTCTTTGAAATTTCTGAATTGATTTGCCCTAACAAAAAATGTATTAATCCCTAAAAAAATGTTAATTAAGTATAAACTAAATAATAATTCATATTTCCTGTTGCTGCAAGATTATTTTCCTGCTGAAATTATGCTCAGATTATGATCCCACATTTACATGGGCCATTTACAGGAATGAGAACAATACTCGATTTGGTTAATCATAAGTGAGAAGGCACAATGTTTCAGGTCATATATTTATCAACAATATGCCATTTAAAAACCCACAACCATCATTAGCACATAGCCTACATTTTCTTTATAGTTAATTTTCAAAGTTAGGCTACATGATGCCACTGCAAAGAAATTACTATTTTCCTTTACTTTAAATTAATTAGTACTCTAATGATCATTTCAGAAACAACCTGTCACATCTGCTCCTGCCACACCCCCTAGTGGACATCCGGTGTCTCCTTGACCTGCAGCCACTGCTCCAGTACACTCTCTCTCTCTCTCTCTCTCCCCTCCCTCTCTGTTTGTGTGTGATTGTGTGGTTGGAGACACGTGTGCTGGAGCCAGAGCGGCTCCTTACCAGCTGCAACCCGTTCCATAATCAAGAACTCTACAAATACTCAGTCCTGCCACTTCTACTTTGCCAGATTCTAATCTCTGTTCAGTCAGTCATGCTTCTAGCTATTTGTTATTATTTAAGATCCTGTTGTGCCTGTTTCCTTGCCTGACGCTGTTTCTCCTCTCACTGCAGTTTTGCTGCTCTGACTCTGGTTCCTGTCTCCTGTTCCATATCTCACCACCGTGCTACTCTGTCTGCATTCAACTCACCCTCACTCCCTTGGATTCCCCTCCGGATCTGTTTACCCTGTCCCAACCCAGCTCACTCCAACCTCAGCCTCCACATCTGGTTTCCTACAACTCCTCCGAGCTTCCCTGGATCTGCACTTCATCTCTCCCTGTGTTACAATAAATATCTTGGTTCATTCATCCCTGTTTCCTGGTCTGAGTCTGCTCTTGGGTTCCCCTGTGCTAACACAACCTTTCAGTTGTACCTTACCATGTTTGTCTTTCTGTAATCCGTTAAGGTTGTATTTGCCATCCATGATATTAGCAGTCTGCCGATAGGGTTCTCCAAAGGGATGTTTGCCTCCTGTCAACACATAGTAAAACACACAGCCGGCAGAGAAGATGTCCACAGCACTGGTCTGTAGAGGAAGAGGAGTGTCTTTAATAATAGTTGTTTCAGAACAGTACCACAATCACTACTAGTTCTAATCTACAGGCAACCTTAAAGAATAGTTCACAAATTTGTCAAACTATAGTTAGGATTCCATCCAATTGGCGACAGATTTTCATGTGAATATTCTAAAATCTACATAAAGAAACATTTGTGTTTTCCTGCCTGTAGTGTGTTCCCACCAACCGGACTTGTTAAGGATAACGATCAGTGCGTCATGACGTAGTTCACACATTTCCTTTTTTGTCAT
The DNA here is from genome assembly GCF_045791955.1 of Oncorhynchus clarkii lewisi. NCBI lineage: Eukaryota > Metazoa > Chordata > Actinopteri > Salmoniformes > Salmonidae > Oncorhynchus > Oncorhynchus clarkii. The sequence goes on from NW_027260855.1 coordinate 67,428, forward strand.
GTACGGAATCAAACTCAAAAATGTTTCCATTGCATTTTCAATTCTACTCATAGTTTTGTCACAAAAAGGGTTGAATTCAATAGAAATGTGTCTACTCTGGTCTTGGCACGTGCTCTCTAGCTAGCAGATACAGTCAGGGTAGGCTAGTCGACATGATGAGACTATGATGGATAAGAGACAGAATATTTTTGTCAAATGGAAGTCAAACATCGATCATCATGTCACCAGAATAAGACCCTCAATATTTATTGGAAAGGAGCATCAAGCTCATCACCTTTCACTTTTTGGGGGCAGCAGTGGTTAGAGCGTTGGGCCAGTAACCGAAAGGTTGCTAGATTGAATTCCCGAGCTGACAAGGTAAAAATCGGTCGGCAGTTAACCCACTGTTAACCCACTGTTAACCCACTGTTCCTAGGCCGTCATTGTAAATAACAATGTGTCTTTACTGACTTGCCTAGTTAAATAAAGGTCAAAAATATTTTCAAAATCACCCTCCTGTCAAGTTCATCATTTATTTAACCTGTAGCCTAATAAATGGCTTGGTTTCCGAAGTCGTAGTGGGAGGACCACACAACATATCATCGTATGACTCCAAGTTTACTTCAGTATGATGGTTATTATATCAGTGACAGAACGACAGATTTGTACCTTGTCGGCTCGGGGGTTTGAACTTGCAACCTTCCGGTTACTAGTCCAACGCTCTAACCACTAGGCTACCCTGCCGCCCCAATGTTTGAGCATGAAGCCGTTTTTACTGCCATTTTCCACATAAATCATTTTACAGACACAAAAAGATCCCACCATGTCGAACGAACAAATTATCTATTGGCAATCATAAAATTGTACAGAAACTTCCTGGTTCCATCATTTTTAATGGTACACTTTACTGGCATAACATTTTTGGATTAAAGGGGTTATTGTCTAATGTCGAGCATGGTCCACATCCCACACCATGGTTGTGTAGATGGTGCCCATCTTTCTTATGTATGTGTAATATACTGTAGCTTGATCTCCACAACAGAAGATCAACTTTTTAGGGTGAACTGTTCCTTTGAGCAATGGGCCAATCCTGTTTTACTCCTGTAAGGAAATCCCAATTAGCCTATTTCATCACATTTCTTTCAAGATTATCTCTGAATCTGTAATGACTTGAACAGTTCTCTGGTCTAGTGTAAAGATCAGGAGCTACTCACAGGGTTTACTTTCCTGCTGTCATCCAGGACCTCTGGGGCATTCCAGCCCATGGTGCCAAGGGCTCCAGACCTCATGCTGTAGCTTTGTCTGCTGTCCGCTAACTGCTTACTCATCCCAAAGTCTGAGATCTTGACCGTGACTGAGTCAGAATGGTCTTTCAACAGGATGTTGTGGGGCTTCACATCACGGTGGACTGGGGAGAAAAGATCAGGATGAATCAGTCTACTGGAGTTGTGGGAAGATCATAGATCTGATCAATGATAATATAAGGAAAAGTCATCAATACTGTAACTTCATTAGGATTATCTACAGTCTACAGCATTTACTGGGCTCCTGAGGGGTGCAGCGGTCTAAGGCACTGCATCTCAGTGCTATGGGTGTCACTACAGACCCTGGTTAGATGCCAGGCTGTATCACAACCGGCCGTTATTGGGAGACCCATAGGACGGCGCACACTTGGCCCAGCGTCATCCGGATTAGGGTTTGGCCAAGTGGTTTCTTAACTGGCTTGCCTAGTTAAATAAAGGTTCAATTAAACTGTTTTAAAAATGTAATTAGAACCTATGTTGTGAGAGTGCAGGTGTTCCAGTCCCATCATGGTCTGCTGCAGCAGCATCACTGGGTTCAGTCCGCGAAGGTCAAAAGGATTTTCTTTAGTAAAACACTGGAAGAGACACCCAAGTATTAGTGCGCTGATGAACACCAAGCATTCTAACCTTGGAATGTACACTGAACAAAAATATAAATGCAACATGTAAAGTGTTCGGCCTATGATTCATGAGCTGAAATAAAAAATCCCAGAGATTTTCCATACACACAAAAGTTGTGTTTCTCTCAAATTTTGTGCACAAATTTGTATACATCCATTAGTGATACTTTCTCCTTTGCCAAGATAATCCATCCAACTGACAGGTGTGGCATATCAATAAACTGATTAAACAGCGTGATCATTACACAGGTGCACGTTGTGCAGGGGACAATAAAAGGCCACTCTAAAATGTGTAGTTTTCTTACACAAACACAATGCCACAAATGTCTCAACTTTTGAGGGAGTGTCCAGCAACTTCGCACAGCCATTGAAGAGGACTGGTACAACATTCCACGGCCCACAATCCACAGCCTGTGTTGCAGTGCATGAGTCAAATGGTGGTCACACCAGATACTGACTGGTTTTCTGATCCACGCTCCTACCCTTTTTAAGGTATCTTTGACTAACAGATGAGTATGATCTGTAGTCCCAGTCGTAAAATCCATAGATTAGAGTCTAATGAATGTATGTCAATTAACTGTTTTCTTATATGAACTGGAACTCAGTAAAATCGTTGAAATTGTTGTATTTATATTTTTGTTCAGTATACTGTATATTCTAACACAGATAATCATTATGTGAGACTGTTATAATAATCAAGTTTTAACCCCTTGGATAAGTCAGAGAATAAAATAGTGAGTCATTGACTTAGACCTTATCTAAAGAGACGGCACACAGCTCGATGGCGATGTATAGGAATTGCCTGTCCTTCTCAGTGCAGAAGTAGCGGACGACGTGGGGATTGTCGTCCAATTGAAGAAGCAAAGCGACCTCTCGATCAGCATTGCTTTGTTTTGCTAGTTCAATTCTCTTCACTGCCGCAGGACGCTTGTTGGCATCATCACAATGGAAGTAACCCCTGGAGGATAGAGGGAGAGAAAGATAAACATTTAGTCAATGAACCGACCGTAAAGGCATTTTTGCTGCAAAGAGGGGATTTGGGTTACAAACACATTTCCACAATAACGTTTAAGCTGGTTTACCTGAACACAATTCCATCGGCACCTTTTCCAAGATGGTTATTGGTGTAGTATGTTATCTTTCCAACCGATTCCTCGTCTGATGCTGTATCGAAATGAAAACGCTGTGTTCAGACAGAACATACCACCCTACTGTACCTTTATTGTCAAGACACAGAACCTTATCTGTTAAATCAAAGGCTTATGAGAATTATACATATGTAGGATTTAAATTTGAGCGAGTTTGCTACAGCAGGAAAATAATCCAGGAAATGTAAATGATTATGTGGATTATAATTAATTTGTGGACTTTTGTGTAGGGGTTGATAGATTTTTCGGGACAATCAAGACTGAAATTTCTAAGTGGAATTTACAAACTTCAGAAGCCTTTTTAAACCTCAAATACACTACAAGTTTTACATTTCCCACATTGCAGAAAGTTCTCTAGCTAAAATGACACATTGTATTAGCATAATTGGGAGCATTGCACCTATTGCTGTCTTGCCTTTAACATAATCTGTAAGGAGTATTGAAATGATTGGATTTATGTTGCATACATGCTCATGTAAATTGGGATCCAAATTGGAACTTTAGGTTTTAACAAACATGTCAAAATGGTTGATAGCTCACCAAGTGCAGCAGGTTTTCCTCCAGTCCCAGGAAATATATTGGAGGCAGGAGGTAATGCAGGACCTAAAATAGGACACCATACATATCAAGGGGGATAATAATTATGGACCTGACTGTATATAATGCACAACATCATGTCATTGAGAACTATCATACCAGCACAATGGTAGATATACCGTGTAAAATATATTTGAAAGATATAAAACACTAGCAGGCTGTGTGTGTTTATACAATACAAGACCTGGCTGAAGATGTCATTACCTTCCAATGCAATGCTCCCTGAAGAAGATTCTCCAATGTTCAAACCATCTTCTAGATCTCTAACAGCTTCCTCTAGAGAGAGAGAGGAGAGTGGAGAGAGAGACAGAGAGAGAGGAGAGGAGAGAGAGAGAGAGGAAAGAGAGAGAGTCACAACAAATGGATAATCTGATATGTCCCATTGAATTATTACATTATAAAGGGCGTGTCTATATATTACATGGGGTCTTCAAACTGGGGTCTGCACCCCCCTAGGTGTCCACGCATGTACTGCACCCCCCTAGGTGTCCACGCATGTACTGCACCCCCCTAGGTGTCCACGCATGTACTGCACCGCCCTAGGTGTCCACGCATGTACTGCACCCCCCTAGGTGTCCACGCATGTACTGCACCCCCCTAGGTGTCCACGCATGTACTGCACTCCCCTAGGTGTCCACGCATGTACTGCACCGCCCTAGGTGTCCACGCATGTACTGCACCCCCCTAGGTGTCCACGCATGTACTGCACTCCCCTAGGTGTCCACGCATGTACTGCACCCCCCTAGGTGTCCACGCATGTACTGCACCCCCCTAGGTGTCCACGCATGTACTGCACCCCCCTAGGTGTCCACACATGTACTGCAGGTGGTTCACAAATATATTATTAAATAAAGTGGATTTTTTTAAATCAATATTGCTAGTAATAACATAATAAACTAAACGTACATTGCATGACTACAATATAAAAGAGGTAAATATGTTATTTCTTATCATGTCAACTTTATTTCTCAACTCTTAATATTCAACAAAGCATCTGAGATAGGCTTTGAAAAAGCACCCACAAGTATTTTGGACATTCATTATTTCCAACACATGGCTAACCTTTGTTCAACCAGCTAAACAGTTGCTACTTGAGAAAATGTGTTTGGAGTTACCTTTCTATCTAATAGGCTATGTTAGAGTTTACACTTCCTCTTCCAATTATAATGTGGGGATGTTAAAATAATAAAAACTAAATCCTGGAGCCATATAACTGCAGACAAACGCTTCTTGCAGCCATCAATGAGCTTTCTGCACCTTTCTACTGACAATTTGTGCAACTTTTCAGCAGCAAACTGCTCTAATTCTTCAATGTTTGAGGGGTGCATGCCTTCCACCAACTGCAGTTTTCAGATTTTGCCATGAGTTTACAGATCTGGACTCTTCGTTGGCTACTTCAGAACAGTCCAGCATCTCTTCCTAACCATTCCTGGGTGCTTTTTGATGTATGTTTTAGAGGCGTTTTTGGACACTGGGTTGAACATCGGACTCCAAAACACCTGATAATCTGCTGATTTCATGATGCATTGCACACGTTCAATGCCCCCAGCACCGGAGGCAGAAAAGCAACCCCACAGCATTATCAAACCTCCCCCATCTTTGATTGTGGGGATGGTGTTGTTTTCTCCTTCAGCAGTGGGGTCTTCCTCTGGTTACCAACAACCAAATGAAGCATTCAAAGAAAATACCACTTTCCCGACAATTAATGAATTATGTATGGGGGAGGTTCAATAATGCTGTATGGTTGCTTTGCTGCTTCTGGTACTGGGGGCCTTGAACATGTGCAAGAAATTGTAAAATCAGCAGATTATCAAGCTGTTTTGCAATGTTCAACCCAGTGTCTAAACACTGTGTCTCTGTTGAATGTTGTGGGTCTTCCAGCAAGACAACAACCCCAAACACACACAAAAAACACCCTGGAATGGTTCCAAAAGAAGCACTGAACTGTTCTGGAGTGGCCAGTGAAGAGTCCAGATCTGAATCACATCCACACGGCAAGATCGAAAAACAGCAGTTGGTGGAGGCCATCACTCCAACATTGAAGAATTAGAGCAGTTTGCTTCTGAAGAGTGGGCCAAATTGCAGTAGAAATGAGCAGCAAGCTCATTGATGGCTACATGAAGCTTTTGTTGGCTGTTAATAATTTTGTCCATGCCATTGTAAACTTAAGGGGGGTCCCTGGGTCGCCGATTTGCCTGGGTGTGGGTCCCTGGGCAAGACAAATTTGAAGACCCCTGTATTACAGAATACTACACAAGAACATTTGTCTTACTGAGTATTCTAAGTATTAATTACCTAGAGGGAACTTGGCAGGTAAGGAAATGAATCTGCTTTTGATGGGGTAAAATGGAGAACAATGCATGCATTCAGAATTGAAGGATCAGTTATGGTCAGACAGCTTATTTTGTTTGACAAAACAGACACTTTCAAAGCACTTTCATTACCTTTCAATACATTGATTGCCTTCCCCGGAGGGCAGGAACATTTGAAATTCTATTCATAGGCCAGTAAGCCTTGTCTGTTACTATGTTGTCCTAGTAAGTTTTCTGGCATGATGAAGTTAGGGTGAGGGTAGGGTTAACCCTAACCCTGATCTCCAACCGCTTGTCTCTACCTTGCTGAGGATGCTGTACTCTGGTCAAATTGGGTGGTAATGAAATTCTGCTGCTTAATGACGTTAATATTGAGAGTATAATGGTCAGTTATGGTCTGCTTCTTGTCTGTTAAGATAACCACTTACAGATTCTTAGATATTTAGCTTTTGAGTTGTGACTGGGTTACATTTGTACTTTACCTTAATTAAACAAACATCAGAGTGTCACCTATGTTCTTATCCACAGAATGGGAAAGAGTGTGACAATGTGTAAAATGCCATATTCTACAGTAGTCCTACAAACTGCACCAAGAAGAGGAAGAGAGAGGACATTACCCAGATCGATGACCAGATGAGGTTCCTGTTTCAGCAGAATCCTGTAGAAGGCTGATTTAACTTCTGGCCCTCCTGACTGTACGGCTTTGTACAACTCTCTCATCTGGTCCTGGCTGGTATTGGCAGTTTGAATATTAGAGTACACCTCAGGATTGATCATGCCCCTTCTGAGCAGATCATCTGCTATGGGCATCACCTTGCGAACCCTCTGGATGAGCTCAGCCCTGTGTCTATCCACAAACTCAGCAGCTGGTAGTCAGTTTAGAAAAGAAAGAGTTAAAGTTATCAAGACAATATTAGACAATCCCACTTGGTGTATGTGCCCTAAATGGACAAGACTAAACATGTAGGAAGCTGGGAGGTTTTGTTTACATTCAGGATAGGACAAATGTGAAATTCTAGTCATAGGCCAGTAAGCCTTGTCTGTTACTATGTTGTCCTAGTAAGAGGGAGAAAGAAATGACTGAGTTTGCTGGCTCAATTAAGGTAGGGTTAGGGTGAGGGTAGGGTTAACCCTAACCCTGATCTCCAACTGCTTATCACTCCCTTGCTGAGAATGCTGTACTCTGGTAAAATTGGGTGGTAATGAAATTCTGCTGCCTAATGACATTAACATTGAGAGTATAATGGTAAGTTATGGTCGGCCTCTTTTGTCTGTTAAGACAACACTTACAGAGACTTACATATTTAACTTTTGAGTTGTAACTGGGTTACATTTCTACTTGACCTAATTTAAACGAACATCAGAGTGTAGCCTATGTTCTTGCCCACAGAATGGGGAAGAGTGTGACAAATGGTAAATGTGTAAAAATGCCATATTCTACAGTAGTCCTACAAACTGCACCACAAAGAGGAAGAGAGAGGACTTTACCCAGATTGATGACCAGAAGACGTTCATTTTTCAGCAGAATCCTATAGAAGGCTGCTTTAAGTGGTGTCCCTCCTGACTGCAATGCTTTGTACACCTCTCTCATCTTGCCTGGGTTGGTCTTGGAAGTTGAAATATTAGCAAACATTTCATATTGGATCATGCCCCTTCTGAGCAGATCATCTGCTATGGGCATCACCTTGCGAACCCTCTGGATGAGCTCAGCCCTGTGTCTATCCACAAACTCAGCAGCTGGTAGTCAGGTTAGAAAAGAAAGAGTTAAAGTTATCAAGACAATTTTAGACAATCCCACTTGGTGTATCTGGCCCTAAATGGACAAGACTAAACATATAGGAAGCTGGGAAGTATTGTCTGCACTCAGGTTCGATACACATCAAATTGTCATCATACTGTAATAGTTGTCCATGTAATATCAATGGTGTAGTATTAATGCTCTCTAGCAGTATGATTCTTGCTACCTTAATGTCATTTGTTATCATTCCTCACAATGTGCATCTTTTAGGATGCCTTTTTATTTTATAACTACAAAACATGGTAGACAAATTATATACAAATACAGCAAGTTAACTACAGCAGTTATCTGCAACTTGCACAAATCAATAGAATTATTTTTGAGTTGATCACAAAGCAAATATGTCACATTTACCATCCTCTTTTGATGTCATGGCAGCAAACTAAGAATGGTGAGAAGTAGTTTGTTCTGGAGAGGGAGAGAGAATGACAGAATGAGTGAGTAACAATGCATTAAACATTTCACCAGGACAGAAAAAAGGGTATAGGCTATCCCCTACAACTGATAACCAAACTTTACACACATTATGTCCACTTCCCCTTTCCTATAACAAACATGAGCTGACCATACCCAATCTTTAAAGAGGTCCTGATTAAAGAAAGTAAACTAAATAAAAATACAGAAAGAAAGTTGCACACTCTATATTCTTCCAACAACTTAATGAGTGAACCTATGGGTTTATCCATTTAATTGCTGGGAGCATATTTAAAGTGTGCAACTTTCTGTCATTATTTTTCTCCACTTCCTCTTTCCTCTCACTAGTCTTCTCTCGACAATGTTTACTTTTTGTCTCCAGATTTCTCTGTTTGAGTCATGTTTTACGGCCTCATGAGGGTCTCCTACTTGAAGCAACTAACTTCCTAACTACACACATGAAACATCCAGTTTAATCCTGTCCTATAAGAGTGGTATTCTATCCCATTTCACATATAACCATATCCTTGACCCTTCTAAAAGTCTGATAAACCTTGCCAAAATCACAATGTTCTGGCTCCTGTAGTTGGTTTGAGATCATGTTAAGGTCAATTGCTCACTGGTAAGGTCTGTTCTTTGCTTAAATTTGTATATCCTGTAAAATAATTTTTTATTTGACCTTTATTTAACTAGGCTAGTCAGTTTAAGAACAAGTTCTTATTTTCAATGACGGCCTAGGAACAGTGGGTTAACTGCCTTGTTCTGCCCCTAAACGACAGATTTTTACCTTGTCAGTTTGAATCCCCAATCTTCCAACCGTTCAGTTTCTAGTCCAACACTCTAACCACTAGGCTACCTGCTGCCTCAACAAGAATCCTTGTTAGCGTTACAATTCATGATGATATTTTGTATGGATGGTCGTTTAAGTAGAGGATTTACGTCATTTCGTAATAGCTGCATGGTTGGAGATATCTGTTCTATGTAGCTAATTGATCTTGCCATGTTTGGGGAAAATACATTTGTGGAGTGGTTGAAAAATGAGTTTAGTTTTTATTTTATTTAACTAGGCAAGTCAGTTAAGAACAAATTCTTATTTTCAACGACGGCCTAGAAAAAGTGGGTTAACTTCCTTGTTCAGAACGACAGATTTGTACCTTGTCAGCTCAGGGAGTTGATCTTCCAACCTTTCAGTTACTAGTCCAACGCTCTAACCACTAGGCTACGCTCCAACCTAAGAGTATGTAAACTTCCGACTTTAACTGTAGACTTCTACCTACAGTTTATACATATTATACACATTTTACAGACACAATCTATTTTACAATAGTTATATTTTGTTTGTTTTTAGTCCTTCCTCTATTTCTGATGTCCATCCAGTTTGATATCTATTTGTAACTGTGCTATTTCACAAAATGTATGAACCTCTATATGGTTGTTTTCTTTCTATTATTTAAGTTTTACTCTGTTTCTAATGCTGTACCTGCGAACTGGTGGTAATAAAGCATTATTTAATACTACAGTTTCTGGAAAGAGTTAATCTATCTGCTAAGCTTAAGAAGGGGACTATTTTACAAGGGCAAAATACACAATGTACACAGCATGAATAGAATAAAGGGATGGTAGTTATGGTACCAGATAAATCAAATTTCAAATCAAATCAAATTTTATTTGTCACATTCGCCGGCACAGGTTAGTCGAGGTAATTGAGGTAATATGTACATGAAGGTAAAGTGACTATGCTTAGACAATAAACAGAGAGTAGCAGCAGTGTAAAAATGGGAGTGAGGGGGAAGGGTCAATGCAAATAGTTACAGTAGGGTAACCATTTGATTAGATGTTCACGAGTCTTATGGCTTGGGGGTAGAAGCTGTTAAGAAGCCTCTTGGACCTAGACTTGGCGCTCCAGTCTCTCTTGCCATGCGATAACAGAGAGAACAGTCTGTGACTAGGGTGGCTGGAGTCCTTGGCAATTCTTAGGGCCTTCCTCTGACACCGCCTGGTATAGAGGTCCTGGATGTCAAAAAGCTTGGCCCTAGTGATGTACTGGGCCGTACGCATTATCTTCTGTAGTGCCTTGTGGTCGGAGGCGGAGCAGTTGCCATACCATGCGGTGATGAAACCAGTCAGGATGCTCTCGATGGTGCAGCTGTAGAACTTTTTGAGAATCTAAGGACCCATGCCAAATTTTTTCAGTCTTCTGAGTGGGAATAAGCATTGTCGTGACCTCTTCACGACTGTCTTGGTGTGTTTGGACCATGATAGTTTGTTGGTGATGTGGACACCAAGGAACTTAAAGCTCTCAACCTGCTCCACTACAGCCCTGTCGATGAGAATGGGGGCGTGCTCGGCCCTCCTTCTCCTGTCGTCCACGATCATCTCCATTGTCTTGATCACGTTGAGAGAGAGTTTGTTATCCTGACACCACACTGCCAGGTCTCTGACCTCCTCCCTATAGGCTGTCTCATCGTTGGCGGTGATCAGGCCTACCATCGTAGTGTCGTCGGCAAACTTAATGATGGTGTTGGAGTGCTTGGCCATGCAGTCATGGGTGAACAGAGAGTACAGAAGGGGACTGAGCATGCACCCCTGAGGGGCCCCTGTGTTGAGAATCAGTGTGGCAGATGTGTTGTTACCTACCCTTACCACCTAGGGCCAGCCCGTCAGGATCTCTAGGATCCAGTTGCAGAGGGAGGCGTTTAGTCCCAGGGTCCTTAGCTTAGTGATGAGCTTTGAGGGCACAATGGTGTTGAATGCTGAGCTATAGTCAATGAATAGTATTCTCACGTAGGTGTTCCTTTTGTCCAGGTGGGAGAGGGTAGTGTGCAAAAGAGATTGCGTCATCTGTGGATTTTTGACATACTTTTACAATTATTTTACCTTTGTTTAACTACAGTAGGCAAGTCAGTTAAGAACAAATTCTTATTTACAATGACGGCCTACTAAATGGCAAAAGGTCTCCTGCGGGGACGGGGGCTATGATTAAAAATGTAAAAATTAAAACAATATAAATATAGGACAAAACACACAAGAGAGACAACACAATACTACATAAAGAGAGACATAAGACAACATAGCAAGGCAGTAACACATGACAACACAGCATGGTAGCAACACAACATGGAAGTAGTACAAAACATGGTACAAACATTATTGAGCACAGACAACAGCACAAGTGGCAAGAAGCTAGAGACAACAATACATCACACAAAGCAGCCACAACTTCTGAAAAAGGGGGAGGCTTGCAAGCCGAAGAACACCATCCCAACCGTGAGGCACTGGGTGGCAGCATCATGTTGTGGGGGTGCTTTGCTGCAGGAGGGACTGGTGCACTTCACAAAATAGATGGCATCATGAAGTAGGAAAATTATGTGGATATATTGAAACAACATCTCAAGACATCAGTCAGGAAGTTAAAGCTTAGTAGCAAATGGGTCTTCCAAATGGACAATGACCCCAAGCATACTTCCAAAGTTGTGGCAAAATGGCTTAAGGACAACAAAGTCAAGGTATTGGAGTGGCCATCGCAAAGCCCTGACCTCAATCCTATAGAAAATGTATGGGCAGAACTGAAAAAGCATGTGCGAGCAAGGAGGCCTACAAACCAGCTCTGTCAGGGGGAATGGGCCAAAATTCACCCAACTTATTGTGGGAAGCTTGTGGAAGGCTACCCGAAACGTTTGACCCAAGTTAAACAATTTAAAAGCAATGCTGCCAAATACTAATTGAGGGTATGTAAACATCTGACCCACTGGGAATGTGATCAAAGAAATACAACCTGAAAAAAATAATTCTCAACTATTATTCTGACATTTCACATTCTTAAAATAAAATGGTGATCCTAACTGACCTAAGACAGGGAATTTCTACTAGGATTAAATGTCAGAAATTGTGAAAAACTGAGTTTAAATGTATTTGGCTAAGGTGCATGTAAACTTACAACTCCAACTGTAAGTAAGAATGCTGTTCATCGATTACAGCTCAGCATTTAACACCATAGTACCCTCCAAACTCGTCATTAAGCTCGAGACCCTGGGTCATGACCCTGCCCTGTGCAACTGGGTCCTGGACAATCTGACGGGCCGCCACCAGGTGGTGAGGGTAGGAAACAACATGTCCATCCCGCTGATCCTCAACACTGGGGCCCCACAAGGGTGCGTTCTCAGCCCTCTGCTGTACTCCTTGTTCACCCATGACTGCGTGGCCATGCACGCCTCCAACTCAATCATCAAGTTTGCATACGACACTACAGTGGTAGGCTTGATTACCAACAACAACGAGATGGCCTACAGGGAGGAGGTGAGGGTCCTCGGAGTGTAGTGACAGGAAAATAACCTCACACTCAACGTCAACAAAACAAAGGAGATGATCGTGGACTTCAGGAAACAGCAGAGGGAGCACCCCCCTATCCACATCGACCGGACAGTAGTGGAGAAGGTGGAAAGCTTTAAGTTCCTCGGCATACACATCACGGACAAACTGAAATGGTCCACCCACACAGACAGCGTGGTGAAGAAGGCGCAACAGCGTCTCTTCAACCTCAGGAGGCTGAAAACACTTGGCTTGTCACCAAAAACACTCAAACTTTTACAGATGCACAAACTAGAGCATCCTGTTGGGCTGTATCACCTGTTACGGCAACTGCCCCGCACACAACCGTAAGGCTCTCCAGAGGGTAGTGAGCTCTGCACAACGCATCACCGGGGGAAAACTACCTGCCCTCCAGGACAACTACACCACCCGATGTCACAGGAAGGATAAAAAAGATCATCAAGGACAACAACCACCCGAGCCACTACCTGATCACCCCGCTATCATTCAGAAGGCGAGGTCAGTACAGGTGCATCAAAGCTGGAACCGAGAGACTGAAAAACAGCTTCTATCTCAAGGCCATCAGACTGGTAAACAGACATCACTAACATTCAGTGGCTGCTGCCAACATACTGACTCAAATCTCTAGCCACTTTAATAATTAAAAATTGGATGTAATAAATGTATCACTAGTCACTTTAAACAATGCCACTTTATATAATGTTTACATACCCTACATTACTCATTTCATATGTATATACTGTACTCTATACCATCTACTGCATCTTGCCTATACCGTTTGGCCATCACTCATCCATATATTTACAGTGCCTTGCAAAAGTATTTGGCCCCCTTGAACTTTGCGACCTTTTGCCACATTTCAGGCTTCAAACATAAAGATATAAAACTATATTTTTTTGTGAAGAATCAACAACAAGTGGGACACAATCATGAAGTGGAACGACATTTATTGGATATTTCAAACTTTTTTAACAAATCAAAAACTGAAAAATTGGGCGTGCAAAATTATTCAGCCCCCTTAAGTTAATACTTTGTAGCGCCACCTTTTGCTGCGATCACAGCTGTACGTCGCTTGGGGTATGTCTCTATCAGTTTTGCACATCGAGAGACTGAATTTTTTTCCCATTCCTCCTTGCAAAACAGCTCGAGCTCAGTGAGGTTGGATGGAGAGCATTTGTGAACAGCAGTTTTCAGTTCTTTCCACAGATTCTCGATTGGATTCAGGTCTGGACTTTGACTTGGCCATTCTAACACCTGGATATGTTTATTTTTGAACCATTCCATTGTAGATTTTGCTTTATGTTTTGGATCATTGTCTTGTTGGAAGACAAACATCCCAAGGAGCACTGTGCAAGCGATAATATTGAAATGGAAGGAGTATCAGACCACTGCAAATCTACCAAGACCTGGCCGTCCCTCTAAACTTTCAGCTCATACAAGGAGAAGACTGATCAGAGATGCAGCCAAGAGGCCCATGATCACTCTGGATGAACTGCAGAGATCTACAGCTGAGGTGGGAGACTCTGTCCATAGGACAACAATCAGTTGTATATTGCACAAATCTGGCCTTTATGGAAGAGTGGCAAGAAGAAAGCCATTTCTTAAAGATATCCATAAAAAGTGTTGTTTAAAGTTTGCCACAAGCCACCTGGGAGACACACCAAACATGTGGAAGAAGGTGCTCTGGTCAGATGAAACCAAAATTGAACTTTTTGGCAACAATGCAAAACGTTATGTTTGGCGTAAAAGCAACACCATCCCCACTGTCAAACATGGTGGTGGCAGCATCATGGTTTGGGCCTGCTTTTCTTCAGCAGGGACAGGGAAGATGGTTAAAATTGATGGGAAGATGGATGGAGCCAAATACAGGACCATTCTGGAAGAAAACCTGATGGAGTCTGCAAAAGACCTGAGACTGGGACGGAGATTTGTCTTCCAACAAGACAATGATCCAAAACATAAAGCAAAATCTACAATGGAATGGTTCAAAAATAAACATATCCAGGTGTTAGAATGGCCAAGTCAAAGTCCAGACCTGAATCCAATCGTGAATCTGTGGAAAGAACTGAAAACTGCTGTTCACAAATGCTCTCCATCCAACCTCACTGAGCTCGAGCTGTTTTGCAAGGAGGAATGGGAAAAAATGTCAGTCTCTCGATGTGCAAAACTGATAGAGACATACCCCAAGCGACTTACAGCTGTAATCGCAGCAAAAGGTGGCGCTACAAAGTATTAACTTAAGGGGGCTGAATAATTTTGCACGCCCAATTTTTCAGTTTTTGATTTGTTAAAAAAGTTTGAAATATCCAATAAATGTCGTTCCACTTCATGATTGTGTCCCACTTGTTGTTGATTCTTCACAAAAAAATACAGTTTTATATCTTTATGTTTGAAGCCTGAAATGTGGCAAAAGGTCGCAATGTTCAAGGGGGCCGAATACTTTCGCAAGGCACTGTAAGTCTGTTTTTGCCTCTTCATGCGGTGACGTCGATAGACCAGTCGTGGAATTAGTAGGGTTCCAAGTAGCTCTAGGTAGCTAGCAGGCCTAGCTAGGCCTCCCCTCAGCAGCCACCACTGGTATTTATTGTAAGGACCCTGGGTTTATAAGCTCGGAAATCGTCCCTGCCGCACGAGCATGCTTTTGCGGCACAGTCGATAGCGCACCGGACCTCGGGCTCGAAGGTTGAGGGTTCGAGACCTGCTCCCTGCTGTTTCATTACATTGGTGTCAGAAGTGATCAGACCTCGCATCCACGACAGTGCATGTGCTTGGCCGATGAGCGCGTTCCTGTAAGACGTAGAGTCGCAAGCTAGCGCGAGGATGTGCTCCCTGCCTGTTTCATTACATTATTATACCTTACCACAAAAGATAGTCATAATCAAACATCCCTTACTACAGCAAGTTGGTGGCATAACAAAAACACGTTCTAATTGTGACTCCTGACAAAATGTAAATTGTTTGAAACTGTGAGAGCCTGTAAGCATGCCATTATCATGTGCAATTACAGTCAAATAATGTAGGACAAAACTGTCACACTTTTGAGCAATTTGCATCTTATCTTTAGTGTGCTGAGTAGGGCTGGACGATATACTGTATTCTACAATATACCTGTATTGATGCACGGACCCGTTTGGGTTTTTACTTTATCTTCTATAACGGTATTTTAATGTTTGGTTTGTTAAATGTAATTCGTTGTGTGTAACGTCAATTTTTATAGTTTACTTCTCTACTTAAGTCCTCTCTCTCCACCCTCTCTCTGTCTCCATGCCACACAGACCTAGCCCCGCCACTTAAGAAGCGCATTTGTTGTTCCTCGACCACGAGACACTTGCGTTCAGCCTCTGCATGGTTAATGCAGAACATGTTTTCACTTTGCTCTTAATAGAAATCCACTAGTGTTCTATAATTACACCATTAGTTTGTTTCTAGATTGTCTTTTCTTAGCAAGTTAGGCCTAAATCTTGTTAACCGCCAATGCTAATTGCTAGCTAGCTAATAAATGTAGAGTCAGAGCAAACGTAATTAGCGATGCAGCATGATATTACCAGTGATGGTGTAGACCTAAATCTGCATGTTTTTTTGTGTAACAATATCTTCTAAATCAAATAGGAATGTGCAAAGCAATAATATGTTACCTACATGAAGTAGCTAAGAGAAAACATTTGATGTAGCCAAAGATTATATGGTCCCCTAGGAAACACAAACTATTTGTTTCCTACCCTGTCACAAGAACGCCTCCTTAGTATTTGACATGACAACGAATGAAAATGCCATCTGTATTCAAAGTGCCCACTACTATATTCTAACTACAGAATTAGAATAATCATTCTATCTCCATTATTCCAACAGTTCACCCAGATGTTTTGCTCTAAATCGCAATTGCATCACTTGGTTAAAAATAAAGCCTAGATTGTTTTCCCATATCGTGCAGTAATTAGTGACAATGCCAATTTTTTTTAGGGGGGCGGGGTTGAAGTTGAATTGAACAGTACAAAACAATCTGAATGGAGAAAGACCTATTGAAATCACTTAGAATGTACAATATACTGTACAGAACTATAAACGCAACAATTTAAAAGATTTTACTGAGTTACAGTTCATATAAGGAAATCAGTCAATTGAAATATATTGATTAGCCTCCTAGCACAAGGTGCACCTGTGTAATGATCATGATGTTTAATCAACTTCTTGATATGCCACACCTGTCAGGTGGATGAGAAATGCTCACTAACAGGGATGGAAACAAATTTGTGCACCAAATTTGAGAGAAATAAGCTTTTTGTGCATGTGGGAAATTCCTCTGACTTTTTTATTTCAGGTCATGAAACATGGGACCAACACTTTACATGTTGCGTTTATATTTTTGATCGATGTAGTATGAATATTACAAAATACCCACCTGAAGTAAATTAATTCCACTTAGAAAATAAATAAATTACCACAAACTACTACAGCTAATAATTGTAATACATTAAATACCTATTCATCTGTCATTCACTGACAATGGATATGATTGAATAAAATATTGCATTACATTGGATCATCATTAAGGAATATAGGATGAGAGAAAATAAATATAATTCCTCCATCAAAGAATAGACAAAGAAACTCAAGCCCATAACCTGGAATGTAAAGGGAATACATTGTAATCATCCTATCATGACTTGTTGCCAAACCATGTGTTCGAATAACCATACTAACATACTGTATACTACAAACTTAACATACCATTAGTTCATTTTAGTATACTGTAAACGAACAGTATCATTTCAGTTGAGTGTACTAGCTCTTCGCCAGTCTACCAGAAGTTGATGCTGTTGCTATGCAACCTCTTGCTAGCTAGTGTTATGGGTGTAAGATGGCGCAGTGATGCCATCTGTTGGTAAATGTTCATTACTGCAACTCTTGTGTTTTACCGGGGTACTTGAGATACCCGGATGTGTTGTGATGTACTGAACAAGACTGGTTACTCGCATCAATGCCTCTGTCTCGTCATTTAACATTCAAACATGGTGTCAGAGTCGGATAACTAACCATGCTTTCCACAAATTAGAGTCTGGTTTACAAACAAATGCTTATTTGTGTAAAATTTCGCCCGGAATTGGCCTTAGCTAGAGTGAGTTTGCTAGTTAGCTTCAGTGTTGTTAGCACCGGTTAGACATGGCAGCGAACATTCCCCCTCCCGCCGTTATGAAGCTCAGCGGGGATTGGAGCACGAACTGGGATACGTTTAGAAGTGAATGGGAGGACTATGCTCTAGCAACGGGACTTCTGGAAAAGGAAGATGAGGCAGTGGCTGTCACTTTGAGGACTATAATGGGAACTGAATGCTGACACGTATACAAACACAACCTGAACCTAACAGCAGCTCAGCAAGGCAACGCTATAGCTATTCTTGATGCTCTTGAACATTACTTTACGCCAGCAAAGAACGTCATCTACGAGCGTTATGTTTTCAGTTGTTGCAAACAGGAGGACGGGGGGAGTCCATTGACAGCTTTGTCACTAGGTTAAGGGAAAAGGCAGCTCCATGTGACTATGGTGCTTTAAGAGATGAACTGATCAGAGTTAAGATTGTGCTTGGCATAACTGATGAGGGCACCCGCAGACGTTTGCTGAGAGAACGTGACCTGATGCTGGTCTTGTCAGTGGAGACATGCCGTGCAGCAGAGCTTACTGATATACGGATAAGGTCCATGGAGCTAGAAAGGCAACATACAGACAATGTCAATGCTACATTCAGGCAGCCAGTAAAGAAATTCCCCTTTGCTACAGCTAATGCTAATACTACAGCCAACTCTGCAGTAGACAGCCCCAATACATGCCAATATTGTGGCATTTCTCATGGACGAGGAAAAGAACTGCCCAGCCTATCGAAAAATATGCAAATCCTGTGGTACAGCTAATCACTTCGCAAGGGTCTGCATGAAAAGCAAGAGAAAGGAGGGTAAAGTGCACTCCATGGAAACAAACACAGATGAAGGGAACGACAGCACAGAGGATGTACATGCTAGTGAGTGCATAGGGGCAGTGAGGGCAAAAGGAGAAAAGTGGTTTGTCACTCTGCTACTTAATAATAAACCACAGCAATGCCAGCTAGATTCAGGGGCCACATGCAACGTTATGAGCCTTAAAGACAAAAGGAGGCTCGCGCCCAGAGACAAACTCACACAGAGTAGCACCAAGCTGAAACTGTATTCAGGCCAGTTCATGACCTCCAGAAACACACCCTTGAGTTTGAAATAGTTGAGGCTAGTCAACAGCCATTACTGTCACGTTCTACATGCGAGCGCCTTGGGCTTATTAACTTCACCATCCCAGCTGATCTTAACATTATAGACAAAGTCCAGGCTGGGCCCCTGAGCAAGGAGACACTCCTAAGCAAGTACCATGATGTCTTCAACGCACCGGTTGAGTCAGTTCCTGGGGAAGTACACTTTGAGTTGGACGCAGCAATCCAGCCTGTCCAGTGTGCACCCCGCAATGTACCAGTGGCCATGAAAGCAGCTACGAAGGCTCAGCTTGACAAATACGAAGCAGATGGCCACATCATATCCGTCACCGAGCCTACAGACTGGATAAGTAATATGGTTATCGTCAAGAAACCAGACAAGCTACGGATATGCATTGATCCTAAACACCTCAACCGGGCTCTGTGACGTTCACATTACATTATGCCCACGTTGGAGGATGTTCTTTACAAGCTCCCAAAGGCCAGAGTCTTCACGCTCGTGGATGCCAGAGATGCCTTCCTGCAGTGCAAGCTCAACGAGCCCAGCAGCTACATGACCACCTTTTGGACACCCTGGGGCAGGAAGAGGTGGTTGAAGCTTCAGTTTGGTGTCTCCGTGGCTCCAGAGGTGTATCAGCGGAAACAGCATGAGATGTTGATGGGACTCAGTGGCGTGGAACCCATAGCAGATGACATCCTCGTAGTGGGCTGTGGGGACAGTGATGAGGAGGCAGAATGTGACCATGACGCCAAGCTGCTGGCCCTGATGGTCAGATGCAGACAGGTCAAGCTAAGGCTAAGCATAAAAAAGCTTCAGTTTAAAGTGCCAGAGGTCCGCTTTCATGGGCACATCTTGTCCTCCACCGGATTGAAGGCGGATCCTGAAAAAGTGAAGGCTGTCTTGGAAATACCCCACCCATCTGACGTGAAGGGAGTGCAGCGCTTCGTCGGATTCCTACCGCGGCTCTCTGAAGTGTGTCAGCCACTGAGGAGACTCATGGACAAGGACACCATCTAGCATTGGCTCCCAAAACATGACGCAGCAGTGAGGGAAATAAAACAACTGGTCACCCAGACACCTGTACTGCGATACTACAATTTATCAAAACCTGTCACGATTCAGAGTGACTCAAGCCAGTATGGACTTGGCTGTTGCCTCATGCAGGAGGGCCAGCCTGTGGCATTCTTCTCTAGGGCACTCACCCCAACAGAGCAGAACTATGCCCAGATAGAGAAGGAGTGCCTCAGCATTGTGTTTGTATGCCAACGCTTCGACCACTACCTGTACGGGCGCGACAATATTACCGCAGAGACAGATCACAAGCTCCTTATTGCTATATTCAGCAAGCCTCTCCTGAATGCCCCAAAACGACTGCAGAGCATGCTACTGGCCTTACAAAACTACAACCTCAAGGTGGTGTATAAGCCAGGGCCAGAGATGTATGTGAGTGACACGCTCAGCAGGGCTACTGCATCAGGCACTCACACACGCTCCATGCATGAACAACACGCAGTGTGCAGCTTACAAACAGAGCAAGTGGATGTTGAACGCATCAACCAGGCTGACTACCTCAATGTTACGGACCAGCGCCTTATACAAATCAGACAGCACACAGACAGGGACGGGCAACTCCAGGCATTGAGGCCTGTGATTCTGATGGGCTGGCCCGACTGCAGGGAAGAAACTGCTTTAGGCGTCAGAGAATATTGGCCAGTCAAAGAGGAGCTCAGTGTTCAAAACGGAGTAATATTCAAGAGTCAGAGAGTCGTTATTCCACGGTCTCTGCTCCCTGAGATGTTGGCACGTGTGCACTCAAGTCACATAGGAGGTGAGGCCTGTTACAGACAAGCACGTGACACACTGTATTGGCCAGGAATGCAGAGTGAAATCAAAGACTATGTCAGTAAATGCACAATCTGCAATGAATATGCCATTGAGCAACAGAGAGAGACGATGATGTCCCACAAGCTACCGATGCTCCCCTGGCAGATAGTAAGTCTAGATCTCTTCCAGCACAGTGGCAAAGACTTTCTGCTGGTAGTCGATCATTACTCAGACTTTTGGGAGATCGACCTCCTCCCCGACCTCTCAGCAGAGACAACGATCAAAAGCTGCAAGGCTCAGTTTGCCCGCTATGGCCAGCCAGATAGGGTAATTTCAGACAATGGACCCCAATTCTCCGGAGTTGAGTTCCGAAAATTTGCTGCAGGATGGGAATTCGAGCACGTCACTTCATCACCACGACACCCAAAAGCTAATAGGAAGGCGGAGTCCGCAGTAAAAATCGCAAAGAACCTCTGCAAAAAGGCTCTGCGAGAGGGCAAAGATGCCTGGAAAGCAATCCTGCAGTGGCTCAATGCCCCGACAGAAGGCATGGATAGCAGCCCGGCACAGCGCCTCATGGCACGGCCCTTAAAAGCAGCTCTGCCAGTAGCCAGCACTCTCCTGGAGCCATGTGTGGTGACAGACGTGCTGGTGAAGCTTCGTCACAGAAGACAGGTCTCCAAGTTCATCTACGACAAATCAGCAAAAGACTTACCTGAGCGTGAAACGGTGCGAATGAAGGGGACCGGACAGGCCTCTGGAGACTCTGATCCTGTGTACAGAAAGTGTCACCACGCTCCTACTTGGTCGAAGTGAATGGATCACTGTACCGTCGTAACAGGGTTGACCTTCGGATTGCTGAGCCAGCACCTACTCAGAACCCTGATGGCCAAAGGGGTCGCATGACAAAAGACAGAACCCCAGCAAGTCACATGGGGCCTGAGGCACTGGGCGAAGAGCCAGGGGATCACAGGTCGGCCGCTCCCTCGCACCATCAATTCTCCCCTTAGACATTGAGGTGACACGCCTGTGCGGGAACCCGCAGTCCTCGCAGACAAGCCCCCTGTCTTTTCACGCTGCGGGCGTCTGTTCCAGCCACCAAAAATACTTAATCTGTAGGTTTCCCATCAGGGATTGTTGACAGACAGAGATAAAAGTGAAGAGAATATCAAAATGTGCTGTTGTTACCTGAGAAAAAAAGAAAAAAAATACTAAACTGTTCATGTTGGAAATTGCTACTAGGTTTGTTTTGTTAGTGAATTGACACCTCCTGTGCTATTTTATTAAATGGAAGATGTTATGGGTGTAAAATGGCGCATTGATGCCATCTGTTGGTAAATGTTCATTACTGCAACTCTTGTGTTTTACCATGGTGCTTGAGATACCCGGATGTACTGAACAAGACTGGTTACTCGCATCAATGCCTCTGTCTCGTCATTTAACATTCAAACAGCTAGTTAGCATAACAAATTACTAGTTAGACATTTTACAACTTCGTGTGTGTTCTTAAATTTAATCTGGAGTGCGCTCGTAAATTCAGAGCGTTTCGCTCTCTGAGCAAACACTGGATGCTCAGGCGAGAAGTAGGGTTGATTTGAGCTTTCTGACCTTACAAGGGCAGTCAAGCACCCAAGCTAACATTGGCCAGCTACTTCTAGACACAAATGAGTGACCACTCTACTTTAATTTTTTAAAGTTAAGAACAAATTCTTATTTTCAATGACGGCCTAGGAACAGTGGGTCAGCACTGCCTTGTTCAGGGGCAGTACGAAATTTTTACCTTGCCAGCCCAGGGATTCGATCTTGCAACCTTTCGGTTACTGGCCCAATGCTCGAATCACTGGGCTACCCGTCACCCCAGGTAACCTAGTTTGGCTACAAATAAAAAATCTAATTAACAACTACACGCCCTAACAGAGATGGCTAGGCAGTTGTCATGTTATCCAGAGCGTTAGTGACTAACTGTGCTGCTGGCAATTTAATTACGCTTTTTTGCCGATATTTACTGACACCGGCCATATTCAGCTGTTGAGTGCTCCTAAAGTCATTATTCTGCGCTCGGATACTCAGATGATAGTGCTCTGGAATCGGAGTAGATTGCAATTGAGAACGCACGACTATACCATTTAGCTAAACTAAGATTGACGGGAATAATCAAGTCAATAAACATTGGGTAGTTAGTTAGCCTATAGGTAATATACGGGCAAGTTTGATGTATAAGTAGCCAACTAACGTTAGGTAGCTAGCTAACATACCGGTACATACTGACATACTGACATACTAACATACCGGTACAAACCTAAGTTAACTTCTTTACATTTTTCATAATTCGTTAAAGCAATGCATTTGTATCTACACTCGTACTTCGGCTACATATTTTCCGCCATTTTCTTCAAATTTGAAAACGATGTGAAGCCACGCCCATTTCCTGAAGAATTGCATTATGGCCCTAAAGTACAGAAATAGCACTGATAAAACATCTTTGGAAATAGTGTACTCTGCGTGTATAGTTCATATTTTGCAAATTTAGAACGACATCCGGGAACTTTTGGCATACTAATTATATCCATACAATGACCAATAAGCATACTTTATACTCAATTCACGTCACACATAGTACGGTTAGAGTATTCAACAGAGCTCTGGAGTGTCAGCGATGAAGCAAACAATACTTTGGGTTATGCCCTGCAATAAAAACACAATCAGATCACATTTCTTTGTGTCTGATGTACAGCACAACACTAACAGAGACAAGATAAGATAAAAGTAGAAAAGATAAACACATTATGCTTTTACCAGTGTTCAGTTCAAACTCCCTTTGGAATATCTGTCTAAATACATGAGTAATTAATGTTAACTCACCTAAAAAAATAAGCAACACTGTATCAATGTGTTTAAATGAAGAGTGAGAGCTGTGGAATAAGAGCTGTGAAATAAAGAAATGTAATTTTTTCAGTCCCACCCAAATCACATGGCTGTCAAACAAGTTGCCCTTCCCTTGTCTTGAGCACTGTTAAGTTTCGCTTGGTAGAAAACAAGAGTTACGCATTTTGGGTGACGCCCTGCATTAAAAACACAACCCGATATTTCAAACACCCTTTGGTATATCTGTCCTAGCCTGCACAGGAAGACAGGCACTCAAATAGTCTTGATTCAAGAGAGAAAAGCTGTCACTAACAGCATCTGCAGCAGTAAGCAAAACAATTTCAGAGAAATCTACACACAGAGCTCACATACATAACACCGTTTTATTTTAAAAGGCACAATGGCCCCATCTCATGATTTATCAATTATCAAGTCATCACCTATAAACACATCTTTACAGCAAATAGGCTCACTGAGGGAACATTGCACAATAAAACTACCATTGTGTATCGATGTGCACTGAGAGTCAGGAAGCAAGTTCAGGGAGTGAGTGATTTAATCAATAAATAAAACATAATAAGAACCTTGAACAACACACAGACATGAAACTGAAACAATGACACCTGGGGAAGGAACCAAAGCGAATGACATACATAGATAGGGTAGGTAATCAAGGAGGTGATGGAGTTCAGGTGAGCGTCATAATGCGCGTAATGATGGTGACAGATGTGTGCCATAACGAGCAGTCTGGTGGCCTCGAGGCCGGAGAGGGAGCACACGTGACAATTATCAACTTAAGTCTTCCAAAAACATCAACACAATAATTCCTCCCTTGCCTTGCCAAGTATTTTGTGCCCAACACATCAAATCAAATTGTATTGGTCACATGCACCAAATACAACATTTCACCTTACAGTGAAATGCTTACTTATACAAGCCCTTAACACTTATTTTTCTTAAACCCTCATTGTTGGTTAAGTAAAAAATAGAAGTAATAGTAAAAAATAAAAGTAACAAATAATTAAAGAGCAGCAGTAAAATAACAATAGCGAGGCTATATACAGGGTGTACCAGTACAGAGTCAATGTAATATGTAAACCGGTTATTCAAGATAATATGTACAATACTTAAATACCTCAAAATACTTGACATTAGGAGAGATTCTAGTGAAAATAAAATATCTCTGTTACTAAACAGTACGGCCTAAACTAATTCATTTCCACCCTGGCTTCTTGATGCTTCGGGGGACCTTGAGGACGGATACATTCTGAGCCTGGTTTGTTTTGCTGCTCCCCCCTGTCGGCAGCTCCCAGGCAATGCAGGCCTGGTCCTCACCAGTACAGGACAGAGCCACAGCGTCTGCAGGCCTTGGGCACAGTGTGTGTGTGTGTAATTGCTTTAATTCCAAAGAGCTGCTACTGTCTAAATACATAAGTAAATCATGTTTTCAACTCAAAAAAATAACCAACACTATCACTGTGTTTAAATGCATTGTGTCCTGTCTGTGTAGTGAAGAGTGAGCGCTGTGGAATAAAGTTAGGGCATCATTTCAGTCCTGCCCAAATCACAGAGCTGTCAGAGAAGTTGCCCTTCCCTTGTCTGAGCACTGTAAGTTTTGTTTGGTAGAAAACGACAGTTATGCCTCAGGGAGGGGAGGTAAGAGAACATTTAATCAAATCAAATTTTATTTGTCACATACACATGGTTAGCAGATGTTAATGCGAGTGTAGTGAAATGCTTGTGCTTCTAGTTCCGACAATGCAGTAATAACCAACAAGTAATCTAACTAATCTAACTTTCGGAAAAGCTGACCACGACTCCATTTTGTTGATCCCTGCCTACAGACAGAAACTAAAACAAGAGGCTCCCACGCTGAGGTCTGTCCAACGCTGGTCCGACCAAGCTGACTCCACACTCCAAGACTGCTTCCATCACGTGGACTGGGAGATGTTTCGTATTGCGTCAGATAACAACATTGACGAATACGCTGATTCGGTGTGCGAGTTCATTAGAACGTGCGTTGAAGATGTCGTTCCCATAGCAACGATTAAAACATTCCCTAACCAGAAACCGTGGATTGATGGCAGCATTCGTGTGAAACTGAAAGCGCGAACCACTGCTTTTAATCAGGGCAAGGTGTCTGGTAACATGACCGAATACAAACAGTGCAGCTATTCCCTCCGCAAGGCTATCAATCAAGCTAAGCGCCAGTACAGAGACAAAGTAGAATCTCAATTCAACGGCTCAGACACAAGAGGCATGTGGCAGGGTCTACAGTCAATCACGGACTACAGGAAGAAACCCAGCCCAGTCACGGACCAGGATGTCTTGCTCCCAGGCAGACTAAATAACTTTTTTGCCCGCTTTGAGGACAATACAGTGCCACTGACACGGCCTGCAACGAAAACATGCGGTCTCTCCTTCACTGCAGCCGAGGTGAGTAAGACATTTAAACGTGTTAACCCTCGCAAGGCTGCAGGCCCAGATGGCATCCCCAGCCGCGCCCTCAGAGCATGCGCAGACCAGCTGGCCGGTGTGTTTACGGACATATTCAATCAATCCCTATACCAGTCTGCTGTTCCCACATGCTTCAAGAGGGCCACCATTGTTCCTGTTCCCAAGAAAGCTAAGGTAACTGAGCTAAATGACTACCGCCCCGTAGCACTCACATCCGTCATCATGAAGTGCTTTGAGAGACTAGTCAAGGACCATATCACCTCCACCCTACCTGACACCCTAGACCCACTCCAATTTGCTTACCGCCCAAATAGGTCCACAGACGATGCAATCTCAACCACACTGCACACTGCCCTAACCCATCTGGACAAGAGGAATACCTATGTGAGAATGCTGTTCATCGACTACAGCTCGGCATTCAACACCATAGTACCCTCCAAGCTCGTCATCAAGCTCGAGACCCTGGGTCTCGACCCCGCCCTGTGCAACTGGGTACTGGACTTCCTGACGGGCCGCCCCCAGGTGGTGAGGGTAGGCAACAACATCTCCTCCCCGCTGATCCTCAACACTGGGGCCCCACAAGGTTGCGTTCTGAGCCCTCTCCTGTACTCCCTGTTCACCCACGACTGCGTGGCCACGCACGCCTCCAACTCAATCATCAAGTTTGCGGACGACACAACAGTGGTAGGCTTGATTACCAACAACGATGAGACGGCCTACAGGGAGGAGGTGAGGGCCCTCGGAGTGTGGTGTCAGGAAAACAACCTCACACTCAACGTCAACAAAACTAAGGAGATGATTGTGGACTTCAGGAAACAGCAGAGGGAACACCCCCCTATCCACATCGATGGAACAGTAGTGGAGAGGGTAGCAAGTTTTAAGTTCCTCGGCATACACATCACAGACAAACTGAATTGGTCCACTCACACAGACAGCATCGTGAAGAAGGCGCAGCAGCGCCTCTTCAACCTCAGGAGGCTGAAGAAATTCGGCTTGTCACCAAAAGCACTCAAACTTCTACAGATGCACAATCGAGAGCATCCTGGCGGGCTGTATCACCGCCTGGTATGGCAACTGCACCGCCCTCAACCGTAAGGCTCTCCAGAGGGTAGTGAGGTCTGCACAACGCATCACCGGGGGCAAACTACCTGCCCTCCAGGACACCTACACCACCCGATGTCACAGGAAGGCCATAAAGATCATCAAGGACATCAACCACCCGAGCCACTGCCTGTTCACCCCGCTATCATCCAGAAGGCGAGGTCAGTACAGGTGCATCAAAGCTGGGACCGAGAGACTGAAAAACAGCTTCTATCTCAAGGCCATCAGACTGTTAAACAGCCACCACTAACACTGAGTGGCTGCTGCCAACACACTGACACTGACTCAACTCCAGCCACTTTAATAATGGGAATTGATGGGAAATGATGTAAATATATCACTAGCCACTTTAAACAATGCTACCTTATATAAATGTTACTTACCCTACATTATTCATCTCATATGCATACGTATATACTGTACTCTATATCATCGACGGTATCCTTATGTAATACATGTATCACTAGCCACTTTATACTATACTATGCCACTTTGTTTACATACTCATCTCATTTGTACATACTGTACCCGATACCATCTACTGTATCTTGCCTATGCTGCTCTGTACCATCACTCATTCATATATCCTTATGTACATATTCTTTATCCCCTTACACTGTGTACAAGACAGTAGTTTTGGAATTGTTAGTTAGATTACTTGTTATTACTGCATTGTCGGAACTAGAAGCACAAGCATTTCGCTACACTCGCATTAACATCTGCTAACCATGTGTATGTGACAAATAAAATTTGATTTGATTTGATTTGACAATTCCAAAACTACTGTCTTATACACAGTGTAAGGGGATAAAGAATATGTACATAAGGATATATGAATGAGTGATGGTACAGAGCAGCATAGGCAAGATACAGTAGATGGTATTGAGTACAGTATATACATATGAGATGAGTATGTAAACAAAGTGGCATAGTTAAAGTGGCTAGTGATACATGTATTACATAAGGATGCAGTCGATGATATAGAGTACAGTATATACGTATGCATATGAGATTAATAATGTAGTGTAAGTAACATTATATAAGGTAGCATTGTTTAAAGTGGCTAGTGATATATTTACATCATTTCCCATCAATTCCCATTATTAAAGTGGCTGGAGTTGAGTCAGTGTCAGTGTCAGTGTGTTGGCAGCAGCCACTCAGTGTTAGTGGTGGCTGTTTAACAGTCTGATGGCCTTGAGATAGAAGCTGTTTTTCAGTCTCTCGGTCCCAGCTTTGATGCACCTGTACTGACCTCGCCTTCTGGATGATAGCGGGGTGAACAGGCAGTGGCTCGGGTGGTTGATGTCCTTGATGATCTTTATGGCCTTCCTGTAACATCGGGTGGTGTAGGTGTCCTGGAGGGCAGGTAGTTTGCCCCCGGAGTGCTTCTATAGGAAGGGGGACAAAAGAAAAACGATTAATATAAACGTCCATCTTTAATCAAGTAAACATACATACGAGGCTGTTGCACAGAGAAGGTTATACATACACTGTTACATCCAATTATAATTCTGTCACTCCTTCCCTCCAGCCATAAATAGTACACCATAAAAGTATTGTTGTTCCATTTAGCTGGAAAGATACCCATACCTTGTTTCTTGTGGCACAGAGAAAATCCCTGACAGACCCTCCTTTATACAACCAGAATTTACATAGATCTGGCAAGAGAAAATACATGCAATGAGTATTCCACACAGTACATTCTAATAATTTATTCTAAAACCTGTAAAACACACCAATCCCCTCGTCAAGTCTCATAATGCAGCAAGATTGAAATACCTCACAATGTCCTGGTTTAAAGTTAGATATCCTATAAATATAGTCTACCTGTCAGGAAATCTTCAGCCGACTAGTTCTCCACAAGGCATGAAAACTAAAACATACCAACGAGCTACATAGGAAAATGACTATATAGTGCAAGTTAAATACTCATGAATGCAATAGTCACAGTGAACTTAATCTGTCTCAACATTTATTTCATATACAGGTAGCATATTTAGTAAGCAAATATGTTGAGGATAAAACTTGTTAAGGATATAAATCTGTGGATAAAAATCAGTGATGACATAGTGTACACAAAATGTACTTTTTCACTTAAGTTTTCATGTACCAAATAAAACTCAGAAGTTGAATGTGTTTCCATTGTATTTTCAATTCTACCAATAGTTTTGTCACAAAAACTGTTGCATTAAATAGAAATGTGCCTACTCTGGTCTTGGCATGTGCTCTCTAGCCAACAAATTCGTAGTGGGAGGACCACACAACATATCATCGTGTGACTCCAAGTTTACTTCAGTATGATGGTTATTATATCAATATTTGAGCATGAAGCCGTTTCCACTGCCATTTCTCACATAATTCATTTTACAGACACAAAAAGATCCCACCATGTCGAACGAACAAATGATCTATTGGCAATCATAAAGTTGTACCTAAACTTCCTGGTTCCATCACATTTAAAAATATATACATATAATATGACTTTACTGGCATAAACTTATGGATGGAAAGTGGTTCATCTTTTATCCCCAAAAGTGGTCTAATGTCAAGCATGGTCCACATCCCACACCATGGTTGTGTAGATGGTGCCTATCTTTCTTATGTATGTATATGTAATATACTGTAGCTTGATCTCCACAACAGAAGATCAACTTTGATTTTAGGGTGAACTGTTCCTTTGAGCAATGGGCCAATCCTGTTTTACTCCTGTAAGGAAATCCCAATTAGCCTATTTCATCACATTTCTTTCAGGATTATCTCTGAATCTGTAATGACTTGAACAGTTCTCTGGTCTAGTGTAAAGATCAGGAGCCACTCACAGGGTTTACTTTCCTGCTGTCATCCAGGACCTCTGGGGCATTCCAGCCCATGGTGCCAAGGGCTCCAGACCTCTGCCTCTTACTGCTTACTCATCCCAGTAAGATGATTTGCTTCCACTGGTCCTGGGGCCCGTAAGGTCAACGGCATCATGAACTTTACCAAGTACCAGGACATTTTAGCCAAAAACCTGGTTGTCTCTGCCAGGAGGCTTACACTTCCAAAAAGACAATAACCCCAAGCACTAATCAATATAATCACAAAATCAACATTGTGCAATGGCCATATCAGTATCCTGTGGTTTGAATTGAAGAGGGTAGTCCATAAGAGCAGGCAAATGATATCAAGGATCTGGAAAGATTCTGAATGGAGGAATGGTCTAAGACCTCTCCGAACGTGTTCTCCAATCTCGTAAAACATTTTAGATTAAGGCTCAGTGTAACAGTGTAATTATCCTCTCAAAGGGAGGGTGCTGGAGTATTGAAAACAGGGGTGCCAATCATTTTGACCCCTATCTTTTTTAGTTTGTTTTTGTATTACCTGTTAAAAATATATATTTCTCTAAACAATTGTATTAGTATAAAATGTCCTCATTTTTTACTTACCATATAGCTCAGTATTTGTATGTTTTATATTACATATTTATATACTATAGTATTGTAGTCTTTTTTGCTCATCTTTATCAAGATTGCTAATAATTATCAACTTGACTGCATATAACGCACAAAATCATGTCATTGAGAACTACCATATCCACAAAGGTGGATATAAACCATACATTTTATTATTGTCAATAAAGATAAGAAGCCTAAAGAGGACCTGAGCGAGAAATGATAAAATAAAACACCTGGCTGAAAACATCCTGTAGATCTCCCTGAAGAAGATGCTTCCATGTTAAAACCATCTCCTAGAGCTCCAACAGGGCCATCTAGGGGGAGAGAGAGCGAGAGAGACACAGAGACAGAGAGATGGTAGATAAAAACATTAAAGTAGAAAATATGGTAGATTAAGTTCATTCAAAGCAAGTTACTGTAATACAACTCTCGAAAAGTTTACTTTGAGATAATCTTTCTAATTCTACAGGATAAATAATGATATTTCATAAATTCCCTAAAAAGAGGTGGTTGAGAGTTAGGCCAGTAATTAAGCAAAGACCGTATTTCTCATCACCCTTAAATATATATTTTTTAACGTTTCAGCTAGTTGGTTCTGGTTCATCTTCCTCAGGATCTCCAGTGTAATCTTCACAGCTTCCTCAGGTTGGTAGGTCCCCACCATCTTATTGATAGTGTCCTTTCTGCCAGGGTACTCCAGTCGTCTCACTGGGATACAGAGGGAAACCTTCTACGCCTTCACATAAATGTATTCTGCACTGCTTTACCCAAATCATTCAGAGTGGCCAGCAGCAGCTCAGGAACAACTGCCATTGTGGGTCTTTTTACCTTTAGTTCACTAGACAAGTCAGTTAAGAAAAAAATTGTTATTTTCAATGACTGCCTAGGAACAGTGGGTTAACTGCCTTATTCAGGGAATGTTTACCTCGTCAGCTCGGGGATTCAATCTCACAACCTTTCGGTTACTAGTCCAACGCTCCAACCACTAGGCTACCTGCCCCCTGGGCTCCATGCAATGTGAACACAGAAATTTAGAACCAGGAACACATATAGCCCTTGGTTCTCTCCAGACCGGACTTCCCTTAACCAACACAAAAACATCCTGTGGTGTTCTGCAATAGACTTCCCTTAACCAACACAAAAACATCATGTTGTGTCAATAGCGTCGAACAGCCCCCGTAAAATGCAACTTTTAGGGAAGTTAGAAACCAATATACACAGGCAGTTAGAAAAGCCAAGGCTAGCTTTTTCAAGCAGAAATTTGCTTCCTGCAACACAAACTCAAAAAAGTTCTGGGACATTGTAAAGTCCATGGAGAATAAGAGCACCTCCTCCCAGCTGCCCACTGCACTGAGGATAGGAAACTCTGTCACCACCGATAAATCCCCTATAATTGAGAATTTCAATAAGCATTTTTCTACAGCTGGCCATGCTTTACACCTGGCCACCCCTACCCAGGTCAACAGCACTGCACCCCCCACAGCAACTCGCCCAAGCCTTCCCCATTTCTCCTTTTCCCAAATCCAGTCAGCTGATGTTCTGAAAGAGCTGCAAAATCTGGACCCCCACAAATCAGCCGGGCTAGACAATCTGGACCCTTTCTTTCTAAAATGATCTGCCGAAATTGTTGCAACCCCTATTACTAGCCTGTTCAACCTCTCTTTCGTGTCGTCTGAGATTCCCAAAGATTGGGAAGCAGCTGCGGTCATCCCCCTCTTCAAAGGGGGGGGGACACTCTTGACCCAAACTGCTACAGACCTATATCTATCCTACCCTGCCTTTCTAAGGTCTTCGAAAGACAAGTTAACAAACAGATCACCGACCATTTCGAATCCCACCGTACCTTCTCTGCTATGCAATCTGGTTTCAGAGCTGGTCATTGGTGCACCTCAATCTAGAAGAAAAAGAAACGCACACCTATTAAGACGAGGTGCTGGCTAGCGGAGTAGAAACTTGAAAATAAAAGAGAGCCGCACACTAAGAGCTCAGATGCAAAAATGTAATATCAACGTTTCGACAGCCAAGCTGTCTTCATCAGGGTATAATCACAAACACTGCGGGATGACTCGTTTATATAGTGTCAAAAGACACAGGTGTCTGCAATCATGGCCAAGAGTGGCCTAATATCATTGATTAATAATCAAATATTAAAATGTCATACAAAGAACAGCATACAAACAAATGGATAGCATACGATCATATATTAATTTAACTACACAAGTTTACAAACAATTACAATGGCAAAGTCACAATAGTCACAAGAATGGCTTCAAATCAAAGTCTACGTTGAGACCGAAGGGCGCAGGGGTCTTTAAATTAAAGATTCAGGCAGCCTCTCGTTTTAACAATAAATTATCAAGGTCACCCCCTCTCCTAGGGAGGGTGACATGTTCGATGCCAATGTAACGCAGAGACGAAATCGAGTGGCCTGCCTCCAAGAAGTGGGCCGCAACTGGATAAGTAAAGTTTTTACACCTAATGGTGCTACGATGCTCTGAGATACGTACTTTTAATTCGCGCTTTGTTTTACCTACATAATTTTTACTACAAGGACAAGTTATAAGATAAATAACTGCCTTAGTGGAGCACGTAATAACACCTTTTATTGGGATTGATTTCCCTGTTTGTGGGTGTTTGAAGGATCTACATGTATAAGTGCCATTGCATTGAGCACAGCCATTACATTTGTAAGTTCCATCCAGTAGGGGCGCAAAAAGACATTGTTCAGGAATATCTTAGGGTGGTAAATCAGAGTTTACCAATTGGTCTCTGAGATTTCTGCCCCGCGAGAATACGACCAAGGGAAAGTCCGAAAACACATTACCGAGACTATCATCGGATTTTAGGATGTGCCAATGTTTGTGAACAATTCCCTTAATTTGTTCAGAGCACTTTGAATAGCGGGTAGTTAGAACGCAATAATGCGTCTTTTTGCGAGACTGACCTTGAAAAAGGTCATGTCTCGTTTTGTTTTGAATTTTCTCAATGGCAATATTAATCTGATCATTCTTGTAGCCCCTCTCCTTGAACTTTCTTTGCATCTCAGACATATTTCTGTCGGATTGTTTTTTGCAAATTCTTTTGATTCGACAGAATTGGCTGTAGGGCAAACTATTTTTCAAGGGAAGTGGGTGACAACTATCAGCCCTCAACAAACTGTTACGATCAGTAGGCTTCCTGTAAAG
Organism: Oncorhynchus clarkii lewisi; assembly: GCF_045791955.1. Taxonomy (NCBI): domain Eukaryota; kingdom Metazoa; phylum Chordata; class Actinopteri; order Salmoniformes; family Salmonidae; genus Oncorhynchus; species Oncorhynchus clarkii. Next base: position 101,025 of record NW_027260855.1, read on the forward strand.
ATCAGTGTATAGAACATTATCTTCACACAAGATCAGAAGATCAAGAAAACTGATTTGACGTGTATCAGATTGCATAGTAAATCTCAGATGCTCAGAACAGGAGTTAAGAAAAGCATGGAACGCCTGGAGCTGTTTTGCATCACCCTCCATAGAACAAAAATATCATCAATATACCGTTTCTAAATAATGATGTGAGGCAAGAAAACATTTGAGAGGATTGAAAATAGACTGTTTCTCCATGTAACCCACATACAAATTAGCATAGTTAGGAGCCATGGGGGATCCCATAGCAGTACCTTTCGTCTAAATAAAGAAATCATTTAGAAACATGAAATAGTTATGCGTGAGTACTATTTCAGCCAATGTTACAATGCAGGCACTGGAAGGTAGTTCATTAGGGTCACGTTGCAGAAGAAAATGTTCCATAGCTTCAATACCGCCCTCGTGTGGAATATTAGTGTATAATGACTCAACATCAAAAGCAACTAACAAGGTATTCTCAGGGAGAGGATCAAGAGATTCAATGATAGAGATCATACTGCTGGTGTCCTTTACAAAGGAGGGGAGCTGTTCTGCGAGTGGTCTAATAAAAAAGTCAACAAAAGTAGATAGAGGGGCCGTTACTGCATCAATGCCCGCTACAATAGTGCGCCCTGGAGGTTGTGTAACATTCTTGTGTAATTTCGGCAAAGTATAGAAAGTGGCAATTTTAGGGTGTTGAATAGCCAAAAAAGCATGTTCTTTTTTGGTTATCTGACCAGAACTTAAATACCCATCTAGGACAGTCAAGATAGTATTCTGAAATTGGGAAGTGGGGTCACTTCTGAGTTTCTTGTAAAAGGTGTTGTCAAGCAGCTGTCTATGACACTCATGTACATAAGCTGTCCTATCCATGAGTACAACCGACCCACCCTTATCAGCGGGACAAATAAGGACTGACGTATCAGATTGTAAATCAAGCAAAGCTTGTTTTTCATTCTTGGGTAAATTATGGAAAGATTGGGATCCCTGTTTATTCTTAAGGAGAAGTCCAACATCATTTTCCACAAGTCTGCAATATGTCTCGATAGAGTGATTGCGATTGGCTGGAGGTATAAAATAACTCTTGCTTCTAAAAGGAGTCGGAGTATGTGCAGGAGAGCAACCTACTGGTTCAATAGAAGTGTCAGAATTAGGGGAGCTAAAGTATTCCCTTAAACGGATGTTTCTAAAAAAACTTAAACATGTCTACCTTAACATCAAAATCGTTGCACTGAGTTGTAGGCACAAAAGATAACCCTTTATTAAGCAAAGAGACATGGGCAGGGCTCAATATCTTGCTTGATAAATTAAAGACTCAGTCCCGTGGGTTCTGGGACCATGTGAACGGTCTCTGCCTCTGATAGTCGTTTCTTCTTACCCCGTCGGGTGCGACATCTCGTCGATGCGCGTGCCTGCGGCCTCCTCTGCCCTTCCGTCCGTCCAGTCTCTCGTTGAATAAAAAACTACCACTGGAAGCCGATGAGGCGCTGGTTGTGGAGCGTTGATCAGACAAGGGTGGATAGAAGTAAGCGGCATCCCTCCTGCGTCTGTCATGGAGAGGGGGAGCAGGACCTCTTTTGTCAGGGTTTCTCCAGAAGTAGACTTTACCATCGGCCTTGTCTTTTTTGTCTTGGTTGAATTTCTTGATTTCAAATTCCTTTATTTCTGTAGACAACTTGTCCTGGAGCGCTTGGTTAGTTTTCATCAGTTCATTGAATATGCCATCATCATTAACAACTGTTTGTAGAGCTGTGCGTTTGTCTTTAATCGTGTTATCCATTTCAATAAAATCCTTCAACTGGTCAACAATTAATGTCATTAAATCAATAGAGCATTTGTTCAGGATGGCACACCAGCGCTCACAGTAATCATCTGTGCGCTGTCCCAATGATGGTTATTTTTGCCATCTGAGTCCCCGTGGAATAATGCCTTGACGCACATAATCAATAAGAGTGACTATATGTAGATGCGTTCTCGTCTGGCGCTTAGATAAATGTAACAGTTCTTTCGAGAGGTCGGAATTACCTCCCGGCATGTCAAAAAGGGACTCCGAAATAATGATCTTATCACGCTCCCTTTGACTATATTCAAAGTAATCTTGTATGGGTCTATGACCAGTGTCAGGAAAATAATTATCATTCGGCATCGTTTAAGAGCTTTTTTTGTCGGTAGGGTGCTGTTTACTGGGTAACAGAACGATCTTCTAGAAGAAAAAGAAACGCACACCTATTAAGACGAGGTGCTGGCTAGCGGAGTAGAAACGTGAAAATAAAAGAGAGCCGCACACTAAGAGCTCAGATGCAAAAATGTAATATCAACAGGCAAGCTGTCTTCATCAGGGTATAATCACAAACACTGCGGGATGACTCGTTTATATAGTGTCAAAAGACACAGGTGTCTGTAATCATGGCCAAGAGTGGCCTAATATCATTGGTTAATAATCAAATATTAAAATGTCATACAAAGAACAGCATACAAACAACAAATGGATAGCATACAATCATAGATTAATTTAACTACACCGCCTCTCCTTCCAGTTCTCTGCTGCCAATGACTGGAACGACTGGTATTACATTTTTGCATCTGAGCTCTGAGCTCTTAGTGTGCGGCTCTCTTTTAATTTCATGGGTGCACCTCAGCCATGCTCAAGGTCCTAAACGATATCAAATCAAATCAAATTTTATTTGTCACATACACATGGTTAGCAGATGTTAATGCGAGTGTAGCGAAATGCTTGTGCAGCAAGACAATACTGAAAGACAATTCATTGACCTGGCCAAGGATTTTGACTCTGTCAATCACCACATCCTCATCGGCAGACTCAATAGCCTTGGTTTCTCAAATTATTGCCTCGCCTGGTTCACCAACTACTTCTCCAACAGAGTTCAATGTGTCAAATCTGAGGGCCTGTTGTCTGGGCCTCTGGCAGTCTCTATGGGGGTGCCACAGGGTTCAATTCTTGGGCCGACTCTCTTCTCTGTATATATTAATGATGTCGCTCTTGCTGCTGGTGAGTCTCTGATCCACCTCTACGCAGACGACACCATTCTGTATACTTCTGGCCCTTCTTTGGACACTGTGTTAACAACCCTCTAGACGAGCTTCAATGCCATACAACTCTCCTTCCGTGGCCTCCAACTGCTCTTAAATGCAAGTAAAACTAAGTGCATGCTGTTCAACCGATCGCTGCCTGCACCTGCCCGTCCTTCCAGCATCACTACTCTGGATGTTTCTGATTTAGAGTATGTGGACAACTACAAATACCTTGGTGTCTGGTTAGACTGTAAACTCCTTCCAGACTCACATAAAACATCTCCAATCCAAAGTTAAATCTAGAATTGGCTTCCTATTTCGCAACAAAGCATCCTTCACTCATGCTGCCAAATGTAAAACTGACCATCTTACCGATCCTCGACTTTGGCGATGTCATTTACAAAATATCCTCCAACACCCTACTCAACAAATTGGATGCAGTCTATCACAGTGCCATCCGTTCTGTCACCAAAGCCCCATATACTACCCGCCACTGCGACCTGTACGCTCTCGTTGGCTGGCCCTCGCTTCATACTCAACGTCAAACCCACTGGCTCCAGTTCATCTACAAGACCCTGCTAGGTAAAGTCCCGCTTTATCTCTGCTCGCTGGTCACCATAGCTGCACCCACGCGTTCCAGCAGGTATATCTCACTTGTCACCCCAAAGCCAATTCCCCCTTTGGCCGCCTCTCCTTCCAGTTCTCTGCTGCCAATGACTGGAACGAACTACAAAAATCTCTGAAACTGTAAACACTTATCTCCCTCACTAGCTTTAAGCACCAGCTGTCAGAGGAGCTCACAGATCACTGCACCTGTACATAGCCCATCTATAAATAGCCCAAACACCTACCTCTTCCCCTACTGTATTTATTTATTTATTTTGCTCCTTTGCACCCCAGTATTTCTATTTTGCACACTCATCTACTGTTAAATCTACCATTCCAGTGTTTTTCTTGCTATATTGTATTTACTTCGCCACCATGGCCTATTTATTGCCTTTACCTCCCTTATCTCACCTCATTTGCTCACATTGTATATAGACTTATTTTTCTACTGTATTATTGACTGTCTGTTTGTTTTACTCCATGTGTAACTCTGTGTTGTTATATGTGTCGAACTGCTTTGCTTTATCTTGGCCAGGTCGCAGTTGTAAATGAGATCTTGTTCTCAACTTGCCTACCGGGTTAAATAAAGGTGAAATAAAAATAAAAATAGATTTAAAAAGTCTACGAATCACAAACCAAACTCTACTTAGTGCCTCCGTCTTTTATCCTCTCACTAAACTACTTTCATCAATGTTTACATTTTGTCTCGAGATCTATCTATTTTTCGTTCATGTTATTAGCTCTCATGAGGTTTTCTGCTCAAAACTAGTCATTAGCTGACTACACCCATGAAACATCAAGTTGAATCCTGTCCTAAGGGTGGTTTTCTCATAATTTCATATCGTTATTTCATTACACACAACATATCCCATACTACTTACGGGAAAGCCATACTACTTACGGGATGGGATAGTCTTCTGCTCTTGCTGATGTTGAGTCAGCTTATACCCAAGTGGGATGGGTTAGAGGCGTGTCTGATAAGTTCAGGTCTACCAGTACCATGCAGGGTGTGATTTACTGTAGTAGGGAATGTAGAGAAGTCATAAGCCCTTAATCTAAACAAGGAAGGTAGAAACACAGTATGAGAGAAAACAGATGTACACTATAGATGTACAGTACGTTTTAGAGTAGCTACTGTACAATAAACAGCAGGCCCCTAATTAAATGAAGAAAAGTAACCAGAATAATTCAACATCAAAAGTTTAAATGGACAATGTAAAAAATCTGACATTTATTATACAGTTGAGTTCCTTTATTTCAGTCAGTAGGCCTACACTGTTTTGTTGAGTCCAAACTTGCATTCCTGCAGGACCAGAAGATTGATGATTTTTATTTATCACACAAAAGCGATATACTGTCTGTTCTTTATGTTCACTTCCTGTTTTCTGTAAAAAGCATGAGCTGACGCACACCCAATTTATGTAGCGGTGCTGACTAGCGGAGAGTAAACTGTATAAAAATACAGAAAGTCACACACTCTGTATATATGCAACTTTCTGTCATTATTTTTCTACACTTCCTTTTTCCTTTCACTAATCTTCTCACGACAATGTTTACTTTTTGTCTCCAGATTTCTGTTTGAGTTATGTTTACGGCCTCATTAGGGTCTCCTACTTGAAGCAACGAACTTCCTAACTACACCCATTAAACATCCAGTTTAATCCTGTCCTATAAGAGTGGTATTCTATCCCATTTCACATATAACCATATCCTTGACCCTTCTAAAAGTCTGATAAACCTTGTCAAAATCACAATGTATACAGTATTAATAGAATAATGGGATACTACTTATGGTACCAGATAACTTATTCTGCTTCCACTGATGTTGATAGCTTGTGAGACGTACACCGAATGAGGATATACTTCCTCTGAAAGTGGGATGGGTTAGAGGTGTGGCTGAGAAGTTCAGGTCTACCAGTACCACTAACAACGCAGGGTGTGATTTACTGTTGTGGGGAATGTAGAATGTAGATAAGAAAGGTAGAAACAGTATGAGAGAGAAAACAGATGAACACTACAGATGTACAGTGTGCTGTAGAGTAGCTACTGTACATAAAACAGCAGACCATAAGGCCCTATTCAATGAAAATCGATAACCCAGAATAAGTCAACAAGTTTCGATAGACATTGAGAAAAGCATGTTTGAAATGATGATACAATTTAGTTTCTTTATTTCACTCAATAGGCCTGATGTTTGTATTGTTGTGAGAATAACATGAGTCCAAACCTGTATTCCTGCAGGACCGGAAGATTGATGATGATTTTGACACAAAACCGATATCTGGGTTTCATTAAGAGGCCAACTGTCTCTAGTCCACTATTCTGCTGATGAATACTCATTTCAGCAACCCCTTCATGAAAGGATATCTAAGGGTTCAGATAGCACTAGAGAGTACTGCCCCGTATCACTGCCTGTCCTGCATCTGCTGGCCTTAGGAGGACGATACTATACTGCCAAGAGATGAGTCCTACTTTGCTGTACATGGCCTTCAGGTCAGAGACGGAAGAGGAAGCGAGAGAACTCACTCATTCCTTTTTTTCTGGTTCATGTACAGTCAATAAACATAGCAGACCAGACCCAGCTGCTAATGCATTGTTCCCTATGGGAAAGCCACCCCTTAAGCCGACCGGAACTGTGACAATTATTTTCAATGGCAAACGGCCTGAGTGGGAGATCTTTATTCATCCATCAACTTTTCTTGAGGTCTCTAGGGCCACGCTCATGAGGGTGGAATGATCTGAACATGGTAGACATGTCTTGTATAGAACTGGCATCATTCCCCATTTTACATGACAGAGAACCATGTCTGTTCTACATAATATACAGTATTTCTATCCAGTATTTCCATCTGAGCATTCTGTAAAGTTAAACTCAACCCAGGTGGACTCCATGATAGGACAGTGCACACATGAATCATCTATGTAACTAGTTTATATTCTGAACATAAATATGTTGGGTATTAATTATACCCTACCACAACAGATAGGCATAATCCTCCCTTATTACAGCAAGTTGGTGGCATAATAAAAACACATTTTGAGGAAGGTCTTCCGCTTTCTCTGGTGGAATCATATACATATACGGGTTGGAAGCAGCAGTTAGAAATCTTTCTCCATAACAAAGGTCCCTGAAATGCTGAAGGTCAAATAGGAACACTGTGCTTCACTATGTAGTGATCTGTAACTGTTACTGCACATCCTGACAACAATGCAGTGGATTGTGAAATACAGTTGACTCCTGTTGTGAGAGCAACTGAGCATGCCGTTATCATGTGCAATTACAGTAAAATAACATAGGACAAGAAAACTGTATCATTCGTTTGAGCAGTGTGCATCTTATCTGAAGTGTGCCGAGTGATGAAATTAACATAGATATGGTGTTAATAATTGACCACAATGATTGGTCATACATCTACTATATTTGATCTGATTGGCCATATATCTACTATATTTGATCTGATTGGTCATACATCTACTATATTTTATCTGCATGCCACATACTGAGGAAAATATTTGACTACTAGTATGAAGCAAAAGATGCAGCCTTGCTGTATAGCTAAGTTTAATAACAGAATTAATAATTATTTTTATGTGGTACTACATATTCATAGGCCAACTATTAACAACTGTATGTGTTTTGCATTGTTCCCATACGGTAACTGATTTTGTTATAGGAAACACACAATAATCATTCAAAACAAACCAATAAAGTTATGGAAACTTTAATAGATGAGTATTTTAAGAACACAATGAAAACAAACTCCATCTTTGCACTAGTCACCATACAAAACAGTCATCATACAAAAAAGGCAACATAATATTGAAACTGGTTAGAAGAAAATATATAAAAATTCCTATGAATTTGAAAATGTTATAGAGGGGGCCATTTCACATGGTAAACTATAAAAGAAAATGTATGAGAAAAGTACCCGGTTGATTAGCCATAATAGATTACTGTTTGGTCACAATACATATAATATTACACAGGCTTGATGAATAAGATAAGTTATAATATAAAGATATACAATGTTCTTTAAGAATGAAACAAAAAAAGACATCTCATATCTGCATAAGTTCACAACAAATTCCTTTAATATTGTCGGTCCAAAAGGACTTCACTTGCTATAACTTATTCAAACATATATACACAATAGCCATGTATGTAGGCTACATTCTGTGATCGGAAGCATTACAGTCATAGTCGTCTGACAAACTGAAAACACATTTTCAACAACCAAAACCATTAAATATATTTGTGTTGTAAAAGTTCTGTACATACATTTTTGTTGGTCCAAAGTGTTGACAAAGTGTACAAAAAGAGATATTCAATAACAGGCTGCCTTGTCTGGCAGCATCTGTCTAACTGGCCTCTCTACCTTCTATTGCGACCTTACTTTTTCACAGTGATGTTGTACGCAACAGGTCCTCTGAATGTGAAGCCCAAGTAGAATGTGACATTTTCATTGCCATAGGGAACTGACGCTGCATACAGTGGATGGATAGTGAACTTCTTTTTAGGACCCACAAGGTAGACGGTTCCATCTTCTGTCCAGCCAGAGACACGCTTAAACAGCTTTGTGATCACTGGTGTTGTCCACATTTCCCCACGAAACCACTTCATTCTTTTCACTGACACAGAGAGGAGCTTTGTGGTCATTTCAACTTTGCTTTTGTGGACAATCTTCTCCCATCCAGTTCCATTCCCCAGGAAAAAATGCGTGTAAATCCTCCTTTTTCGCTGTGGAATATCCTTCATTTTGGTCCAGTAGCTTCTTTTCAGGAATTCAACAGCTGACTGTACAATGTCATATTTGCTCTCTTTGTCTTGATCCGTGTCATGCTCTTCTGGCCAAAACAGCAATGTGAGTAAGAAAAGAGCACTTGAAAGGCATTTCTGTTTCTCTTTAGGAAATTGCTGACTAAGTTTCTGAAGATCTTTGAGAGTAGCCAGTTTTGGAGACAGAGTAGAAAGGCAGCTTAGGGCAACGTGAGATGCTATGTAATTGACCAGATCCATCTGATCCATCCTCACCCTCAGAGGGTTGGTAGGATACAGAAATATGATATCTTCCAGCACTTTCACTTGGTCTTTATCCTTCTGGTGAGTCAGGAGGGATAAGATTGTGGTTATATTTCCACCACCAAGGCGATAGATTATCATGCGTTTTGTGAAAGGAGTTTGGACTAGGTTGGACTCTGATGTTTTTTGGGCAGTGCTGAGTGAAAAGTCACTGAAGTACTTCCCATATTCGGAGGCCTGTCTCACTAACCACTTCATGGGATTGAATATCTTCATCTCAGAACTTTCAATAGTCTCCTCCTCATCCGCACCAATGTCAGCTTGAAAGTAACTCAGGTCTTCTGAGATCCAATCAAGGGATTCGTGCAGAGTAGTTTGCAGGTTCTTCAGTTTGCTGTGAAAACATTCCCAGGGTTCCTTGACTTCTTCAGGAACATAGTCTGTGAGCAAGTACTTCAAACTTTCTGAATGACCATGTGCCTTGTTTGAAAACACACGCAGTGAGGAAATTAGCTTTAACAAGCTGAATCCGACTTCAACAGCTGCAAAAAAGCCTGAATTGTTCATGGAGTTATGGTCTGCGATTGCGACCTGCTCACATTCTTGGAAGCATTCCATAGCTTTCAGTGCAGTTTCTACTGCATCAGCTGTGTTTTCTACGGTCTTTGGGACGTTCTCTATTGCTTTACACTTGCCATTGAACCAGCTCCTGTAGACCTGACCTTTGGTGTTCAGGATGTAGGAGTTGTTAGGCATCTTTTTGCCTGCTATTTCTGCCCACTGTTCTGCCTCTTCAAATTTGTTGTGTCTGTAGTTCAGGCGGGCAAGCTGCTGAGCAAAGAATGGATCTTTGTTGAAACGTTTATATGCCTCCTTGAGGAGCTCGATTGCCTTGTCAGGGCCATCATTTTTACTCACATGTTCAATGAGTGGAGAAAAAAAGCTGTCAGATTCATCACCTTTGCTTATTCTGCAACGCTTCATGAACAGGGCTCGCAGAAACTTCAAGTAATCCTCTTTTCCAAACCTGTGTTCGAAAAGCACATCCTCATGAAGAAGATCCATTGCTAATCTGCCTTGAGTCCCTTGACCTTGCTGGTGGTCACCCAAAAGCTGCTGGAGAATTTCCTTTGCTACAAATGGATGAATGATTCGGATTGATTCAATATATGTTCTGTCATCTCTCAGGTGTATGAAGACGAGTTTGGCCGGCTCACTCAGTGATCTCTCAAACGTATGCTGGCGAAACCTATCCATGTGAATAGTTAGAGCTAGCAGAGTTTCACAGTGGGACTGGGAAATGAAGGAGTTCTGAACATATGTGTTCAGCAATGCCACATAACGAATGAGGCGAGTGACAACAGATCCATGGTCAATGCCTTGCAGCAGATGTTTCACAAATTGTTCAACATACTTGACAATCTTTTTGTGCTCAAATTCTTCACTCATCAAGACGAATGTCAAGATGAATTCTGGCTGGTACTGTTCTTCAAGCTTCTGCCGTTTCCCAGCAAACTGTCTCTTCTCTTCTTTTGATAGTTTGTGAGTGACAGCTACATTCTGCAATGGCAAGTCCTTGCACATCTTCTCTGGGTTATGGGATCGTCTGCAGCTCAACAGAATGAAACACAGTGTTCCTTGCGCAATTTTTTTAGTGTAGCTTGCAACCTCTAATTCATGCTTCAAATCATCCAGATGTTCTTTGTCACAGTCCTCAACCAACAGGAGTACTGGGAGGCATTTCTGGGAATCTTTTTCTTCGTACTCTCTAAGTTGAACAGCATGCTCAGAGACTATGGTAGCAGAGTATGACGGTTTCACAACAGCACATCTTAGGTCTTTTCTGTTGTTCCACAGCACCTGCCTTACCACTGTGCTTCCACCACTTCCTGGGTGATGGTAGATGTTGATACTGTTCACAGCTAATTGGTCTATACTCCACTTCTGAGTGTCGCTGAGAAGTTTTGAGACGTCCCAGTAGGCATCCCGTTGAATGACATCCCCCACAAACTTCTTCTCTGCAAGCCAAAAATTCATCCAGCTCACTCTACTCTCACTCTGTAAAACTGTCTTTCAATGTTTTCTTTCTCTGCCTCGATAAAGTCATCACTACTTTCATCACAATGGTAAACACTGAGAATCTCTAGAGAATACATCCTTTCCTCGTCACGGGTCTCAAAAGGGCACTGTCCTTTAACATGGGTAGACAGATGTTTGGTTGCTCTAGTGGTGACATGTTGAATACGTTGAAGTGTGGCATTCACATGGCTCATTTTCATCCCAACAACACTGGAGGGGTTCACAGTTTCTGTTCCACATGAGAGCTCAGCAAAGTGTTGCCATTTCTGATAGTTGTCTTCAGATTCTGAGATACAGATGATGTCATCATGACCCTCCATGTCAGTGAAGAATACATTGAAGGTGTGCAAGAGTGGTTTCTCGACTGGGGAGGTGAGAAGCAAGACCACAGTGAATGTGCCTATTGGCAAAATCTGTTTGCAGATCAGTGACACGGAATCCCTGAGGAGTGTCATTTTTGTTTTGATCCATGTCATTTCATCGGAGGGACTTTCATTTCCTTGATAGTCATTCCGTCCATTGCAAAAGATCCAGCTGGTTTGCTCAAACAAATGCAGGTGACTCACAAAGTCTCCAATGCTCATGCCATCTGGGATTTTGTAGTTCTGCATGAAATGCATATTTGCAGCATGGTGCTGAATGTATTTACTGCAGAATCCTGACACTTTGGAATCAGGGTCAAAATCGAACACACAGAAAATGTTCATGTTGAGCAAGAAGGCAATGCTGCTCAAGTCATCTGGTTGGAACTGGTTAGTGACAAGAATGTACCATTTCCAAGTGAAAGTTGAAAAGACATCTTTCACGGACGCTATATAGATGTATTTTTATGGATGTTCAAATTGCATATGACATTAAAGCTGTATTTTTATGGATTTTGAAGAGACGTCTCTGCCAGATGTTGAAAACATATAATCAGCCCTTTGACTTTTTCCACATTTTGTTACGTAACAAACAGCCTTATTCTAAAATTGATTAAATTAATTGTTTTCCTCAATTTTCACACAATACCCCATAATAACTCAAAATTGAGACTCAAAATTGAGCTTAGGTGCATCCTGTTTCCATTGATCATCCTCAAGATGTTTCTACAACTTGATTGGGGCGGCAGGGTAGCCTAGTGGTTAGAGTATTGGACTAGTAACCGGAAGGTTGTAAGTTCAAACCCCTGAGCTGTCGTTCTGCCCCTGTTCCTAGGCCGTCATTGGAAATAAGAATTTGTTCTTAAAACTAGTCCACCTGTGGTAAATTCAATTGATTGGACATGATTTGGGAAGGCACAAACACCTGTCTATATAAAAAGTACCACAGTTGACAGAGCAAAAACCAAGCCATGAGGTCAAAGGAATTTTCTGTCCATCATTCTTAAATGGAATAAGTTTGGAACCATCAAGAGCTTTGAATCTGGTTTTTAGGGCGGTGCTAAAGTGATCTTAGAAGTAAACAGCGGCTTTGAGAATGATGGTCGCATGTAATGATGAGCAAAAAATGACTTACCCCCCTCACTGTCCATTTCTTGTTTTTAAACGATGAGAGATTGGAGGTGGAGAGAGATTGTAAAACAGAAATAGTTGCTTTATGCATGCTGTACCTTACGACATGAGACATGACACGTCACGATGTAACAGAGGGTCCGTTATTTCAACTAAAACTTCAGAGTTTATCTGCTGTGTGAATAACGAGGCATAAATAGAGTCATTACCATGTTGATCAATGCTTGAATAGAAACCTAGTTCACACCCCGGATTTTGAAGTCAACACAGTCACTACAGTCCCATTAGTTTTCTTTGTAGCCTTGTTTGAATGTTGCGGTTGCGCACATTTGTACGGAATGGGGTGAGTTTACTTTAATGAGCATGCAACTGCAGAATGGTTGTTAAGACACTAACAGCTTACAGACGGTAGGCAATTAAGGTCACAGTTATGAAAATGTAGGACCCTAAAGAGGCTGCTAAAATGTTTAGTTGATTACAAAATCACAAGGTAATGAATGCAGGTCTAGACACGGTTCCAAAATAATGGCTCAAGTCTCTTTGCTACAGTTAATAGATAGTTTGATATTTTCTTGAACATTTTCCAATACTAAGTAGCTAAATAAATCGTCAAATTAAGTTTAATCTGTTGTCTCCAAGCAAAGTAAATATTGGGCTTACCAATGGGGCGGGTGCAGATAAACCAGACGTTGGCGGGGATATTTTCCTCTGCAAAAAAAATATACTCCAGTTTTAGATTGCAGAGATAAAACAGACGCCCAAGAGGTTTGAAACAAGGTTAGGTATTTATGCCTCGTTATTCACACAGCAGATAAACTCTGAAGTTTTTCACCTGACAGAAATAAAGGGATAGAAATAAGTTTTGCTTTGTTGCCGCACTCTCGACAAGCATAGCCTACAGGGTATAGTTCTCACCTTGTGAAATTGTTCTAGAATACTTCTCCTCGTGAAATTGTACCATTGCATACAGAAATATGTTTAGCTCTTAATACGCCTCACATCGTTATTTTTTTATGAAAAACTCGGGAAAAAAAGAAGATAACGTAATTGCAACTATAAGTCGCACTAGTTATGAGCTAAAATCTAAATTGCTAAAATATTGTTATATAAATATTCATACACATAGCTCATATAAACAAAGACATTCCATCGCAAGAACACATACACCCAGCCATAAGACTGACCCCCTCTGTTCTCTTCTTTCACGACCCACTCTGCTCTCCTGTATCAGATTTCCAGACACACAAATATCTCCTTGTATAAACACACATCTCATCCCCCTCTACTGGTTGGGGGCCAAGAGCAAAGGACTTTTGCTGTGCACCAATGGGGCCCGCTCTGGCTAGAGCAAGGCCCGCCTCCAACCCTTTGTGACCAGTCAGAAGACTAAAACGACAAGACTCCACCTACTTTATTCTATGTATAAAAATGAATGTAACCGTTGTATAAGGCCTCTTTTTCACCTGACTCCTTGCCGAGTTATATGAACTAGATCCGTGCACGTAAAACTGCGGGACAAGATATCTTTGACTCATTAAAACTGTCTTTTGTTACAACTGAAATCCACTCTGTCCAGCGTCCGTGATTTGGTCTCAACTCTCCAGTATTTAAACACTAACAATATACATCTATAGAAGGCTCATCTTTCCAGCTGGTAGATCTTTGTCTGCTGCTGTACTTGAGATGGTTGGTGTCGAATGCGTTCTCGCGGTCAGTCTCTTTGTGAAAAGCAAGGAACCGAACGCGTCATAGAAATGACGCCATTAAAGGGGCGGGCTTTTATCGGTAAATTTCGTTTAGGAGAAAAGGAGAGTTATCGGTGCAAGCAAGGCAGCCACTGGCAAGGTGTCATGGACCCCCCTCTGGCTTGCAGCGGAAGTCAGTTACATAACAAGCAATACTTGCATTTCTTATGTTTGCTTTGTCCCAAGAACTGAAAAAATGTCAAGTTCAAAGTCCCAAATATAATGCTGATTTATTTGGCATTTTCACTCAAGCAAGGATATCTTGTTGGCAATGCAAAATGAGAAAATTGTGAAACAGTGGTTCTCTATTCTTGCATAATCAGGATGGTATGTTAAGTTTTTTAGACATTGAATAATTAAGCAATAAGGGCGAAGGGGGTGTGGTATATGGCCAAAATAATCTACTATGACTAACGCTTCGATCACACCAACATTGTCCTTGCATTTTGGTACCCCAGAATTACATTCATTGCGCAATTACCCTGTCGGTGTGTCCGACAGCATCCTTGCGCAAAATAGCACGCAGCATCATCTGGATATGTATGCAACAAAAGTTCAACATTCACCTTCTGCTACCATTTCTGTCAAGCCGTCTATCTATACATACAGTTTGGCGCATAGGTTCAAAAAATCCAACATATGCACCACACCGAACACCATGCAATGCAATGCTGCAAGGCAAATACAGTGTTTCATTGATAATGAATGTAATTCTGGTGTACCAAAATGCACTGATGCTGTTGGTGTGTTCAAAGCGTAAGGGATGTTCTTATGCACAATGCAAGTGCCTGGACACAGCCCTCAGCCATGGTATATTGGCCATATACCACAAACCCCCAAGGTGCCTTATTGCTATTATAAACTGGTTACCAACTTATAGCAGTAAATATAAATGTTTTGTCATACAACTGGTATATGGTCTGATTTACTGTACCACGGCTGTCAGCCAATCAGCATTCAGGGCTCAGACCACCCAGTTTATAATCCAAATTATAATGGGTGGTTTGGGTGGTTTGAGCCCTGAATGCTGATTGGCTGACAGTCATGGTATCTCAGAGCGTATGCCACAGGGGTTAATTAAGCAATAAGGCACGAGAGGATGTGGCATATGGACAATATACCACAGCTAATGGCTGTATCCAGGCACTCCGCCATGCGTTGTGCCTAAGAACAGCCCTTAGCTGGGGTATATTGACCATATACCACATCCCCTCGTTCCTTATTGCTTAATTAGCCCATTAACCAAATCATTCATTTTGACTTTAGCTTAAAACTCTAATTTGACAAAATGCACAAGTAACATTTTTAGGGATGTATACTAAACAAAAATAGAAATGCAACATGCAACAATTGTATTTTACTGAGTTAAAGTTCATATAAGGAAATGAGTCCATTAAATTAAAAATATTAGGCCCTAATCTATGGACTTCATGACTGGGCATAGGCCCACCCACTTGGCATCCAGGCCCATCCACTGGGGAGCCAGGCCCAGCTAATCAAAATATGTTTTTGCCCCTATATGCATGAAGTCACGTCTTTCTCTGCTATTTTACATCTTTCTTTTGCTATTTTACAGCATAAACAATCATGGACCAAAGCGTGTTATAGATCACTTTATAAATCAAATCCTTTGTATTGTCTTCAAAATCTTAAACTAACAAGAGGTAAGCCTGTGCTTTTTGAAATTTTCTTTGATAAAAAGTAGGCCTAGGGCATACCATCTCATACCCCCTCAATTCCAGTCTTGGTTTTAACCTCACAGCTCTTCACTGGCACAGAAGTACGCTATTTAAAAAGTGCATGGTGGGTGGAGGAATTGACTGACAAATCTATGGATATAGCAGCCTATAGCTTTGTTTTGTCTATCAAAGAGGTAGGCCTACCTCTTATTTCTTAAATAGGAAGACAAATAGGCTTCAACATAAAGCCCTCTTGTTGTTAGTAAAGTCTAATTAAAATGAAGACAGTTTAAATGAATGCCTCCTCGAATTTGCCTATTTTCAGCACCATGAGCTGTCCATTTCTGATTGATTGTGCCGCTGCTTCAAGTTTCAGCACCACAATGTAAGTTACTTGAATCTGGCTTATTGTGATGTCAATGAGTCTGATAAATTGGCCTACATCATGGGCAAGAAACATATTGTTTTGAATAAAAATCAATTATAGTATTAGCAAGCTATCAAAGTTGACCTCTGATCCTCCTTCTCATATTCGCTCTCTCCTTCTCAAACTGAACAGAACATAGGCTATAGGCTAGTCCACATACACACATTTTTGGGGGACTAGGTCTAATTAACAAAAACAAATTCTGAAGAAGCTTTTGACTTCCACTGAACTGCCGCACAGCCTACACAGCGGCGCGATTGGTTAGGCAGCAAACAAACAGTAAGAGCAGAGCCAACCCGTGCTCAGTGTTGGAATGGCCATTGTAGTGTGTAATGCTGCCTAGTTTTATTTACATCATCCCAGCAGCTATCATAGGAATATAACTTTGCTCTGTGCTTCTCCAAGCATGCACTTAGTAGTCTATAGGCTATGGATCATTTGATTGAGACCACACTAAATAGCCTATAGGCTATGGATAATTTGATTGAGACCACACTAAATAGCCTATAGGCTATGGATCATTTGATTGAGACCACACTAAATAGCCTATAACCTGTGGATCATTTGATTGAGACCACACTAAATAGCCTATAGGCACACTTGATATTGCACACCCAGTGGAGAATCAGAGATGAGGGGCGGCATCAGGCACACAGCGATATATCGCCTGATAAACAACTCATTCTAAAACACTGAGAAATATTGACATTTCATCAATTACAAATGACAAGACTCTCCCCTGGACTAGAGTTAAAAATACTAAACCCTCCCCCGAGGGTTTGAAATTGAAAAAGCATGACCCTCCTCCATTTTCCTCTGAGTACCCATTATGTAAATGTGGATCTTTCCCTAAGAATTTCACTGCACCTGCAATAACATCTGCAAAATGTGTACGAGACCAGTAACATTTGATTTGATTTTGATAATATACAACTACTAGAATAATACAATACCAATCAATAGATATGATGTAATTCATTGCCAAGAGACAGAACACTTACCTTGTTTCTTATGGCCCTTATGCGTTTTTCTAGATCTGCAGAGGGAGGAGCGACAGCCAGTAAGCAAACAATGATAACTACATTTACAGTATAGCAAGAATTGATCCAGAATTATGTTGTCACGAGAGGCAATCATTTTGTGATTCCACCAAGAAAGGAGATGTTGCTGTAGCCTGGTCCAGATCTGTTTTAGCCAACACCTCTGACAATCATTGTCATGGTGCTCTTGAGTTGGACCAGGCTAGTGGCTGTGATATACAGTACTTCAATTATATTAAGGACTTACAGTCTGTTGATGTTCAAATACTGGTCCTCAGACACCACCTTTCAGGAAGATCCTCAGTGATGTGTTCCATCCAGTTCCTCTTGACCACTGTTTCTGCCTCTGACTCCAGCTGATTGATGATGGCATCATACAACTCCGTCAGCTTTGACTATGCATCAATCCAGTCACTCACATCCTACAGGGGAAAACATGGCTTAATTCCTCAAAGATCTCCTTTATTACCTTCTTGCTGTATATAGCTAAGGGAGCCCACAATTTCAGATGGCCAGAAAATAACTAAATAAAAGATTTAGCAAACATGATATGCATAATGCTCTAATTAATGACTCAAGGCCAAACAGACTCCAGAAAGAGATTCCAGTCATCGAGAAGGAGGGCTACAGTATTGCCTCTTATCTAAAAAAAAATTCAGAATGGCACAAATTCCCCGATTTCAGGGTACACATGTCAACATGTTTGCTTTCAGAGCATATTTGATCAAAATATATCCCATATGTACTGTATCCCCATTGTAGTTATTGTTGGTAAGATTTATTCAGGGAATAAAATGACTTGATTTTCTATTGTAACTAAAGGTGACCAATTATACTTGATCGTGACCTGGAAGAACATCAGCTGTTTCTCCAGGCTCCAGAAGGGGTGTTTGAGCACGCTCTCAGTAGAAGGCCTCCACTTGGGCTCTATAATCAGCATCTATTCTATCAGGTGTTTGGCCAAGTTCTCTGGGATAGTGTGAGAAACACACTGTGGTAGGATTTTAACAGTGAGGCAACAACAATACTGAACTGATTTTTCCTGCCCAGAGTCAGGCTTTTATTTGCAAAGTGAGGATAAAGAGCCGGCAAACAGTACAATTATTTACACAATCAAATAAATAGACCTTACCTTGTCTGTCTCTAAAACCATGAGGGTTCTTATACTCCTACCCATAATGCATTTAACCAATAAAAACAAGGCATTTCACACACTGATCAATCAACATTCAAAAGACATGAATTACAATAGAAATGTCTTCAGATCATAAACATACTTGAACATACAGTATACATGCACACATATCAATAAAGGGGCTTCCGCTGCTTTAAGGATCAATACAACCTGGGATATAAACATGTACATCCCTCGGGATAGGCTACTACCACATTACCTGTCCCAGTCAATAACTATGCAGTCGAACGCACCACTGCTTGCCCCTCAATTCTCAGACCAGGAAATGAACAGAACCCTCTTCAATAAACAAAGAATACAAGATAATCATACTCATTTCGGACTACCTTCACATTTTAAAGCTGCAATATGTCACTTTTTAGGCGACCTGACCAAATTCACATAGAAATGTGAGTTATCGATCTGTCATTCCCATTGACAGCAAGTCTAACAAGCTGTAGATGTTCTATGTGCACTATTTATATGCTTCCCGTTCTTTAGTTTCATTTTTACTCCTTTTACTTTCAGTTTTGTACACCAGCTTCAAACACCTGGAAATACAATATTCTTACTATTGAAGAGATATTTCACCACAGTTTAGATGGTGCAATGATTCTCTACACTATACAGTATATTACTTGTTTTGTCAAACTGAAATTAGGCAAACTATTGAAATTTAAGAAACCAGGAATGGCAGAGTGATTTCTACATATTGCACCTTTAACGAACTCATCAACATTCTTTTTGAAGGACAGACTATCATCAATCCAGATGCCTAGATATTTATTAGTTATCAATGAGGGCACCATCCAATGTACGTATACATAAATCATCAGATACATTTTTTACGTGATATGGAATATAATATATACTTGGTTTTACCTTGCATTAATTATGTAACAATTTCAGTTAATAAAGGCTTTCGGCAAGACAATAAAGGCAGATTAAAGCTCTGACAGAACCTGGTCAGCCATTGTGTCACGTTTTATCAAGGTGGGTGGAATTAGGCGCAGAGAGCAGGTTTCAGTGATTCGACAGTTTATTCTCCTGCGCAAAAAAACCACGTCAACCCAACATACAGGGTGAATAATCCAACACAGGATCAAAAATAGACCGGAGAAATAACACACATGTATGTACTACACCAAATGACATGAATAAAAAAACAATCCCGCACAAAACAAGGGCGGGACAACCTACTATATATATAAGGACGCTAATTAAACTAAAATACACACAGGTGAAACTAATAAGACAAAACCAACAGACAAACGAAAAAGGGATCGGTGGTGGCTAGTAGGACGGTGACGACGACCGCCGAGCTCCGCTGGAACAGGCAGGAGAGCCAACTTCGGTGGAAGTCGTGACACATTGGTGAAATAGGATACACAACAGTGTCATCTGCATACAAGTGAAAGTGATTGCTTCTTCTTCAGACAAACCACTATTGTTCATGTAAAAAGAACCGTGACATTACAGTGTACTGGCATAGATTGGAGGTTTTGCTGGTTTGCTGGTGTGGGATGGAGTACTTCTCAGCGGAGCGCCTGACTTCACACTATGGTAGGTAGTAATGTTATGTCTTCACACTACTACATTAGGTAGTAATGTTGTAAAGTCAGCTCCTCAGCAAAGGAACGCACGGCGAGGAAGGTGTGCAGCAGCAGGTGGGGGAAGCGGGAGGTGAAGTAGGAGACAAAGTCATCAGGGATGGAGCCCAGAGTCTCCTGGACCTCCTTAGGAGAATCGTGGTAATGGTGTTTCTATGAGAAACAACATGTTGCTTATAAAATGTAATTTACACACATTTAGTTTCTTGTGTCAGATAAATACTACATTTAACAGGTTTATGGGGGTAGTAGGTGGCATAGAGGATGCCTGCATCCTCTCATGTTTTGACTAATTAAATAATATTTTGCAAATATACCAACATGTTATTATTATGCTTCATTTGTGTATTTTAATATAGTATGGCAATTGTATTTGGACAGAACACACCTTGTTTCTTATGGCACGTAGAAGACTTTTAACAGAGCCCTCTTCATATGCTCCTTTACGTATTTCTAGATCTGTAGGAGGAAACACAGCCAGTAAACAAACAACAATACTATTAAGATACAGAATTATGATATCAAGAAAGTTTGTCATTAGTGTAATATAATACAACAACAAAACAGAGATGTTGCTGGTGTCTGGTCCAGCAATAAACTCATCCTGCAAATGTAGTCATGTCATTCATGACACCTCTGATCTGGATGTTAATGTTACTAGAAATATACTGTAATAGAAAATGGCTTTACAGGCTGCAAAGTGTTGCTGTTCAAACGCTGATCTCAGACCAGTCACTAACCTTTCCGCAGAACTGCTGTGATGTGTTTTATCCAGTTATTCCTCACCACTTCCTGTCCCCCTGACTCTAGCTGCTGTATGATTGGACCATCCAATTTCTCATTTACAATTCTGTCACTCACGTCCTACAGGGGAAGACAGTACTTTAATTAATCCAACATCTCGTTTACCACCATCTTGCTGTATGCTCAATGGACTCCACTATTGCTATATATTCTATTGATAGAATACCCAATGTTTCTGTTGTTGCAGTTACATTTTTCCCTACTAGAATTAAATAATATTGTAATCTAGCTAACTGACATTAGCTATGCATTGATTATACTTAATAGTGACCTGGAAGAACATCAGTTGTTTCTCCAGGCTCCAGAAGAAGGGGTGTTTGAGCACGCTCTCAGCAGAAGGCCTCCCCTGGGGCTCCATGTTCAGCATCTGTTCTATCAGGTCTGTGGCCACGATGTCCTCTGGGAAAGATAAGACCAAACACACACACAGACACAGTAACCATGGGCAGGTTCAAGGCCAAGGCACTTTGTTCATTCAAAAACATGGTGATGAAAGTACCCACACTGGACACACCACGTCATATGAAAGTACCCACACTAGACACACCACGTCATATGAAAGTACCCACACTGGACACACCACGTCATATGAAAGTACCCACACTGGACACACCACGTCATATGAAAGTACCCACACTGGGCACACCACGTCATATGAAAGTACCCACACTGGACACACCACGTCATATGAAAGTACCCACACTGGACACACCACGTCATATGAAAGTACCCACACTGGACACACCACGTCATATGAAAGTACCCACACTGGACACACCACGTCATATGAAAGTACCCACACTGGACACACCACGTCATATGAAAGTACCCACACTGGACACACCACGTCATATGAAAGTACCCACACTGGACACACCACGTCATATGAAAGTACCCACACTGGACACACCACGTCATATGAAAGTACCCACACTGGACACACCACGTCATATGAAAGTACCCACACTGGACACACCACGTCATATGAAAGTACCCACACTGGACACACCACGTCATATGAAAGTACCCACACTGGACACATCACGTCATATGAAAGTACCCACACTGGACACACCACGTCATATGAAAGTACCCACACTGGACACACCACATCATATGAAAGTACCCACACTGGACACACCACATCATATGAAAGTACCCACACTGGACACACCACGTCATATGAAAGTACCCACACTGGACACACCACATCATATGAAAGTACCCACACTGGACACACCACGTCATATGAAAGTGGACAACTGGGTAATATTTGGTGGAGATTTTGATCAATGAGAATATAAGTCTATTTACCCCTACACGTTTGTTGTTATCACTTGCTTTAGACCCACTAAAAAGACAAGCCAACAGTTGTTGAAATGTGTTTGCACTTTCAAACATTTGTTAAAATACCATGAAAGTACGGGAAAAGACAAGAGGAAAACGCGACTATATGTGCTTAGCCACTTTGACTTTCGACGCCGATTTGCTGCTTTAGACCATCTACTGTAAAAGCACAACCAAATTACAATGGGAAAAGAATGTCAATTGTTGGTTTGTTGTTACCTAAATGTGTCATCACTGCACTTTCAAACATTTAAAACAAAGTTAAAATACCAATGTCAGATATTGTGTTTATTTATACAACTACTTAGTGTTATTACTGTGCTTCATCTAATAGCACAATCAAATGAACTGGATTCAGTTGATTACATTAAAAGTAAATGGTGCAAATGATTAATGACATTTCGAAATTCTGCGCAGATTACATAGGAAGATATTTATTACAGTTACATCAAAATGTGGCCAAAGATGTGTTACTCATTTTAAGGTTGAATAAATACTGTTACAATAGTTTAAGATAACTTTAGGCTAAGGCTATATTACAAAAGTAATTTTGAATTGTGTTTGGTTTACAACATTTGAAGAGTTTCATTCTAAAACACTATTTATCCATTTTCAGAAAGTTTGGTAAATTAGCTTTAATTGTTTAAAGAAATTCTGAAAGAGATTGGTGTGTTTTTTTTCACAATCTAATCATGGCATGGGGTTGTTCAATGACAGACGTGTGTTTAAAATCTATCACTTGATGGTTTCATTTGAGTTTTTTTGCTAAATGCTATATATCTGTCTCACTCAAAGATAAATAATTTGTACTGCTAGGTTTTACACATGCAAATGTAACAAATTACTAATTGTTTACTAAAGAAATGTACAAATGATACTTTGTGACATCAATATTAAAACTTTTTTGTATCATTCAATACAGTAATATCTGTATGTCAACCATTTACATGAACATTTTAGACATTTAGCAGATGCTCTTATCCAGAGTGACTTACTTAGTGCATTCATCTTAAGATAACTAGGTGAAACAACCACAAATCACAGTCAAATATCCATTTCAGCTAAATAATGGACATATATAGTTTAGCAAAAAAACAACATTTTCATACACATCATACAAATCTATGAATAAAAACAGTAACATTTGACACACATGAAGGTACCCATAAGCAATCCTTTGTGAAGAAAAAACACAAATGTGAAAAATTGGTAGTTGTAGCGTTTTGGAAATAAGCTCTTCAATTGAAGGAGATTATCTTCTGTTTAGATAGTTCTATCTGTGCCACTGACTTAGTCTGGCTTAGACTGGCTTTAATTCCAGTTTGTCTACAAATTAATCATTTAGATGTTGGATGAGCGTCTCCAAAAACCTAAGTTACAGAAATAGGACCAAATCAAATCAGATCAACCTTTAAATGCACTTTAAAGGTGCACTATGCAGAAATCGCTCTGTCATTTCCTGGTTGTTAAAACTCAAATAGTCTGCCTACTTTCAATTTATGTTACAAAATAAGCTAGTATAGTGTAGAGCAGGGGTCTTCAACTCTTTCCCTACGAAGTCCGGAGCCTGCTGGTTCTCTGTTCTACCTGATCATTAATGGCACCCACCTGGTGTCCCAGGTCTAATCAGAACTTGATTAGAGGGGAACAATGAAAAAACGCAGTGGGACTGGCTTCGAGGTCCAGAGTTCAGTTTGAGGGGTGTAGAGAATCCATATAAACTGCTGTGAAGTATAATTACCATAACCCAAAATATTGTTGTCTCAACTGTTTGAAACTGGTTTACAAATCCAAAGTAGAAGACGCAAAAACAAAACATTAGAGCAGGAAGTATAGAAATAGAGCACATAGAACAGATCTACTGCTACTTAGACTTGCTTTCAAGTAGAATGATGGATCTATAACTCACATTTCTATGTGAATTTGGTTGGGTCGCCCAAAAAGCTGCATATTGCCACTTTAAATAAAGTTTGATTTCATTATTAATTTGTAGATTACATTTGAAATTAACTAAAGTTTGAAACCCTAGGCCTATATGAATTGTCTATGTTTAGTTTAATTCTGGGCTAAATTTAAACAATAGCTGTTGATGACTTGGTGTATAGGCCTAAATAGCATCATGGATGATATATGATTGATAAAGTATGTTTACCTTTAATTTGCTCTGTTAATTTGCTCTACACTTTGGAATTACTTCGATAGCAACAGTGAATCTATTTTAAGTGGAGATCTCTCAGCAATCCTTCTCATGATAGCACATTGGTAACTGACTATAAAGCAGGACTGGGCTTGGTCAAAGCCCTGGATCAAAGGGATAGCTGTAGATAGATCTATTCCCCAGTAGGAGGTGCTGCCCAGCCTATAGTTATTTACTGATAGTGTATATAAAGTTGAAGATCTGACTAGGGTTGCAAAGCTATCAGTCCTTTACCAAAGTTACTGGAATTTTCAGTACTTTTGGTAATTAACAAAAAATCTATGTCAATCTATGTAACTTCGGTAATTTATACTTTAACAACTTTTTTGAAAAATATATTCATATATTGTATTAATTTTATATTTCTGTGTCCATATTGTCATTGTGTTTCTAGTAGATAGACCATTATTTTTCAAGAGAAAATAGCCAAATTAATGAAAAAAGTATCTTATCAACAATGGCATTATTTTCAATTACCTCTGAAACTCATCCAACTATTAATTATTTTCTCAACTGCCACCAGTTTGATTCCAAAACACTGACAATAAATACATATTCACATACTGTAGCAAAATAAGTGTGTAAAAAATATATAAAGATAAATTAAAGATTCTGGTAGATTCTGGTAGTTTACTAGTAAACTTTGAAAGTTTCCAGTAATATACCCTCCCTTTGCAACCCTGGATCTAACATTGTTTCAATGGAACAAATTCAACATATTTTATATAAGGTTTGTCTCTGTTGAACATTGGTTACCATGATGCATAATCCTGTGGTTGAAATTTCACCCTCAAAACAACAGTTTACGTTTTTGACTTTTTGCAAATTCAATGTATTTTACACATAGATTCTACATCCCAATACGTTGGCAAATTACATTCAAACAACGTTGATTTAACCAGTTTGTGCCCAGTGGGTATTTCATCTGAACCAATGTGATGATTATAATGAAGAAAGACACAGAATTTTAGTTGAGACAAAGATGATGACAAAAGCAATCAATGGCAGTGCTTATTATAACATTTTATCAGGCCTCTGTCAAAGACAACATTACAGATCACTATTCCATAGGGTCAAATTCTGGCTTGGTGTCTACAGATGTAGGATCTTAATTTGAATACTCTTTTGTTGTTGAGAATTTTCCTGCTTGGCATTAAATGCAAACTTGTAGTGTATTTGTGGTTTAAAAAGTCTTCTAAAATGTGTAAATTCCTCTTTGAAATTTCTGAATTGATTTGCCCTAACAAAAAATGTGTTAATCCCTACAAAAAATGTTAATTAAGTATAAACTAAATAATAAATCATATTTCCTGTTGCTGCAAGATTATTTTCCTGCTTTAGCAAACTAGCTCAAATTATGATCCCACATTTACATGG
Organism: Oncorhynchus clarkii lewisi; assembly: GCF_045791955.1. Taxonomy (NCBI): domain Eukaryota; kingdom Metazoa; phylum Chordata; class Actinopteri; order Salmoniformes; family Salmonidae; genus Oncorhynchus; species Oncorhynchus clarkii. Next base: position 126,677 of record NW_027260855.1, read on the forward strand.
GCCATTTACAGGAATGAGAACAATACTAGATTTGGTTAATCATAAGTGAGAGGTCATATATTTATCAACAATATGCCATTTAAAAACCCACAACCATCATTAGCACAGACTACATTTTCTTTATTTTCCTGCCACTTCCACTCTGCCAGATTGTAATCTCTGTTCAGTCAGTCATGCGTCTAGCTATTTGTTATTATTTAAGATCCTGTTGTGCCTGTTTCCTTGCCTGACGCTGTTTCGCTGCTCTGACTCTGGTTCCTGTCTCCTGTTCCATATCTCACCACTGTGCTACTCTGTCTGCATTCAACTCCGGATCTGTTTACCCTGTCCCAACCCAGCTCACTCCAATCTCAGCCTGCACATCTGGTTTCCTACAACTCCTCTGAGCTTCCCTGGATCTGCACTTCATCTCTCCCTGTGTTACAATAAATATCTTGGTTCATTCATCCCTGTTTCCTGGTCTGAGTCTGCTCTTGGGTTCCCCTGTGCTAACACAACCTTTCAGTTGTACCTTACCATGTTTGTCTTTCTGTAATCCGTTAAGGTTGTATTTGCCATCCATGATATTAGCAGTCTGCCGATAGGGTTCTCCAAAGGGATGTTTGCCTCCTGTCAACACATAGTAAAACACACAGCCGGCAGAGAAGATGTCCACAGCACTGGTCTGTAGAGGAAGAGGAGTGTCTTTAATAGTTGTTTCAGAACAGTACCACAATCACTACTAGTTCTAATCTACAGGCAACCTTAAAGAATAGTTCACAAATTTGTCAGACTATAGTTAGGATTCCATCCAATTGGCGACAGATTTGTGTTTTCCTGCCTGTAGTGTGTTCCCACCAACCGGACTTGTTAAGGATAACGATCAGTGCGTCATGACGTAGTTCACACATTTCCTTTTTTGTCATGTACGGAATCAAACTCAAAAATGTTTCCATTGCATTTTCAATTCTACTCATAGTTTTGTCACAAAAACGGTTGAATTCAATAGAAATGTGTCTACTCTGGTCTTGGCACGTGCTCTCTAGCTAGCAGATACAGTCAGGGTAGGCTAGTCGACATGATGAGACTATGATGGATAAGAGACAGAATATTTTTGTCAAATGGAAGTCAAACATCGATCATCATGTCACCAGAATAAGACCCTCAATATTTATTGGAAAGGAGCATCAAGCTCATCACCTTTCATTTTTTGGGAGCAGCAGTGGTTAGAGCGTTGGGCAAGTAACCGAAAGGTTGCTAGATTGAATTCCCGAGCTGACAAGGTAAAAATCGGTCGGCTGTTAACCCACTGTTCCTAGACCGTATTTGTGAATAACAATGTGTCTTTACTGACTTGCCTAGTTAAATAAAGGTACAAAATATTTTCAAAATCACCCTCCTGTCAAGTTCATCATTTATTTTACCTGTAGCCTAATAAATGGCTTGGTTTCCGAAGTCGTAGTGGGAGGACCACACAACATATCGTGTGACTCCAAGTTTACTTCAGTATGATGGTTATTATATCAATATTTGAGCATGAAGCCGTTTTTACTGCCATTTCTCACATAAATCATTTTACAGACACAAAAAGATCCCACCATGTCGAACGAACAAATTATCTATTGGCAATCATAAAATTGTACAGAAACTTCCTGGTTCCATCATTTTTAATGGTACACTTTACTGGCATAAACATTTTGGATTAAAGGGGTTATTGTCTAATGTCGAGGATGGTCCACATCCCACACCATGGTTGTGTAGATGGTGCCTATCTTTCTTATGTATGTGTAATATACTGTAACTTGATCTCCACAACAGAAGATCAACTTTTTAGGGTGAACTGTTCCTTTGAGCAATGGGCCAATCCTGTTTAACTCCTGTAAGGAAATCCCAATTAGCCTATTTCATCTTCTTTCAAGATTATCTCTGAATCTGTAATGACTTGAACAGTTCTCTGGTCTAGTGTAAAGATCAGGAGCTACTCACAGGGTTTACTTTCCTGCTGTCATCCAGGACCTCTGGGGCATTCCAGCCCATGGTGCCAAGGGCTCCAGACCTCATGCTGTAGCTTTGTCTGCTGTCCGCTAACTGCTTACTCATCCCAAAGTCTGAGATCTTGACCGTGACTGAGTCAGAATGGTCTTTCAACAGGATGTTGTGGGGCTTCACATCACGGTGGACTGGGGAGAAAAGATCAGGATGAATCAGTCTACTGGAGTTGTGGGAAGATCATAGATCTGATCAATGATAATATAAGGAAAAGTCATCAATACTGTAACTTCATTAGGATTATCTACAGTCTACAGCATTTACTGGGCTCCTGAGGGTTGCAGCGGTCTAAGGCACTGCATCTCAGTGCTATGGGTGTCACTACAGACCCTGGTTAGATGCCAGGCTGTATCACATCCGGCCGTGATTGGGAGACCCATAGGACGGTGCACACTTGGCCCAGCGTCATCCGGATTAGGGTTTTGCCAAGTGGTTTCTTAACTGGCTTGCCTAGTTAAATAAAGGTTCAATTAAACTGTTTTAAAAATGTAATTAGAACCTATGTTGTGAGAGTGCAGGTGTTCCAGTCCCATCATGGTCTGCTGCAGCAGCATCACTGGGTTCAGTCCGCGAAGGTCAAAAGGATTTTCTTTAGTAAAACACTGGAAGAGACACCCAAGTATTAGTGCGCTGATGAACACCAAGCATTCTAACCTTGGAATGTACACTGAACAAAAATATAAATGCAACATGTAAAGTGTTCGGCCTATGATCCATGAGCTGAAAAAAATAAAAGAAATGTTACACACACAAAAGTTGTATTTCTCTCAAATTTTGTGCACAAATTTGTATACATCCATTAGTGAAAATTTCTCCTTTGCCAGGATAATCCATCCAACTGACAGGTGTGGCATATCAATAAACTGATTAAACAGCATGATCATTACACAGGTGCACGTTGTGCAGGGGACAATAAAAGGCCACTCTAAAACGTGCAGTTTTGTTACACAACGCCACAGATGTCTCAACTTTTGAGGGGGTGTCCAGCAACTTCGCACAGCCATTGAAGAGGACTGGTACAACATTCCACGGCCCACAATCCACAGCCTGTGTTGCAGTGCATGAGGCAAATGGTGGTCACACCAGATACTGACTGGTTTTCTGATCCACGCCCCTACCCTTTTTAAGGTATCTTTGACTAACAGATTCATATCTGTAGTCCCAGTCGTAAAATCCATAGATTAGAGTCTAATGAATTTATGTCAATTAACTGATTTCTTATATGAACTGTAACTCAGTAAAATCGTTGAAATTGTTGTATGTTGTGTTTATATTTTTGTTCAGTATATATTCTAACACAGATAATCATTATGTGAGACTGTTATAATAATCAAGTTTTAACCCCTTGGATAAGTCAGAGAATAAAATAGTGAGTCATTGACTTAGACCTTATCTAAAGAGACGGCACACAGCTCGATGGCGATGTATAGGAATTGCCTGTCCTTCTCAGTGCAGAAGTAGCGGACGACATGGGGATTGTCGTCCAATTGAAGAAGCAAAGTGACCTCTCGATCAGCATTGCTTTGTTTTGCTAGTTCAATTCTCTTCACTGCCGCAGGACGCTTGTTGGCATCATCACAATGGAAGTAACCCCTGGAGGATAGCGGTAGAGAAAGATAAACATTTAGTCAATGAACCGATCGTAAAGACATTTTTGCTGCAAAGAGGGGATTAGGGTTACAAACACATTTCCACAATAACGTTTAAGCTGGTTTACCTGAACACAATTCCATCGGCACCTTTTCCAAGATGGTTATTGGTGTAGTATGTGATCTTTCCAACCGATTCCTCATCTGATGCTGTATCAAAATGAAAACGCTGTGTTCAGACAGAACATACCACCCTACTGTACCTTTATTGTCAAGACACAGAACCTTATCTGTTAAATCAAAGGCTTATGAGAATTATACATATGTAGGATTTAAATTTGAGCCAGTTTGCTACCACAGCAAAATAAACAACTGAACATTTTAATTATTATGTAGATTATAATTAATGGACATTTGTTTAGGTGTTAATGCATTTTTTCAGAACGGAAAATCAAATCTGAAATTGTAAAGTGAAAATAACAAACTTCAGAAGCCTTTTCAAACCTCAAATACACTACAGGTTTTAAATGTCCTGCATTGCAGGAAAGTTCTCCTGCAATAGGGTGATGAAATTAAGATCCTACATATACAGTAGGCCTAGCTACAATTACACATTCTATTAGTTTAGCACCTATTGCTGTGTTGAATTTAACATCATCTGTAAGGAATATTGAAATGCATACATGCTGTTGTAAATTTGGATCCAAACGGGGGGAATACTCTTTGGTCAATTGGATCTTTCGGTGTGGTTCTTGGGTGGTTTTAACAAGCATGTCAAAATGGTTGAAAGCTCACAACGTTCAACTGATTATCTTACAGTCCCAGGCAATATATTGGAGGCAGGAGGTAATGCAGGACCTAAGATTGGATAACATCAATCATACAGTGGGCTCCATAATTATTGGATCCCTTGATAAAGATGAGCAGAAATACTATAAACAAAATACAATACTGGGCTATATTGTATGCTCAAATATTTTCATAAAATAATATTATTTTATACTAATACAATTGCTCAGTGAAAGAGAAGTAATTAAAACAAATCAAAAAAAGATGGGGGTCAAACGTATTGGATCCCCGGTTTTCAAAAAATAAATGACAAATGTATGCAGTTTGCTCAAAACAATAGTATTATTTTTGAGTTGATCCCAAAGCAAATATGCTGTTGTAAATCGGGAACCAAAAGGGGGAATAGCCTCTGATCAATTGGAACTTTAGGTGTGGTGGATGGTTTCAAAATGTCAAATAGTTGATAGCTCACCAACTACAGCAGGTTTTCCTCCAGTCCCAGGCAATATATTGGAGGCAGGAGGTAATGCAGGACCTAAGAATGGATAACATCAATCATACAGTGGAATCCAAAAATGATTGGAGCCCTTGATAAAGATAAGCCAAAAAAAATCTAAAATAAATAATTAAAATACTGAGCAATATTGTATGCAAAAACGTTTTGTTTTAATATCTACTAATACAATTGCTCAGAGACATATATTTTGTTTAACAAGTAGTAAAAAAATGACACAGCCTTCCCATTGCTTGGAAGGCAGCCACAGTTCGTCCTTTATTTAAAGGGGGAGATCAAGCTGATCCTAATTGTTATAGGCCTGTTTCTATTTTTCCCTGTTTATCAAAAATGTTGGAAAAACTTGTCAATAATCAACTGACTGGCTTTCTTGATGTCTATAGTATTCTCTCGGGTATGTAATCTGGTTTCCGCTCAGGTTATGGATGTGTCACTGAAACCTTAAAGGTCCTCAATGATGCCCCCGTTGCCCTTGATTCTAAGCAATATTGTGCTGCTATTTTTATTGAGTTGGCCAAAGCTTTTAATACTGTAGACCATTCCATTCTTGTGGGCCGGCTAAGGAGTATTGGTGTCTGGTGTCTCTGAGGGGTCTTTGGCCTGGTTTGCTAACTACCTCTCTCAAAGAGTGCAGTGTTTAAAGTCAGAAAATCTGCTGTCTCAGCCACTGCCTGTCACCAAGGGAAAGGCACCAAAGGCTCGATACTAGGCCCCAAGCTCTTCTCAATATACATCAACAACATAGCTCAGGCAGTAGGAAGCTCTCTCATCCATGTATATGCAGTCTTATACTCAGCTGACCCCTCCCCGTGTTTTGTGGTAAATACTCTACAACAAAGCTTTCTTAGTGTCCAACAAGCTTTCTCTACCCTTAAACTTGTTCTGAACACCTCCAAAACAAAGGTCATGTGGTTTGGTAAGAAGAATGCCCCTCTTCCCACAGGTGTTATCACTACCTCTGAGGGTTTAGAGCTTCAGGTAGTCACCTCATACAAGTACTTGGGAGTATGGCTAGACGGTACACTGTCCTTCTCTCAGCACATATCAAAGCTGCAAGCTAAAGTTAAATCTAGACTTGGTTTCCTCTCTCGTAATAGCACCTCTTTCACCCCAGCTGCCAAACTAACCCTGATTCAGATGACCATCCTAAATTACGGAGACATAATTTATAGATCGGCAGGTAAGGGTGCTCTCGAGCGGCTAGATGTTCTTTACCATTCGGCTATGTGATTTGCCAGCAATGCTCCTTATAGGACACATCACTGGACTCTATAGTACTCTGTAAACTGGTCCTCTCTGTATACCCATCGCAAGACCCCATGGTTGATGCTTATTTATAAAACCCTCTTAGGCCTCACACCCCCCTATCTGAGACATCTACTGCAGTCCTCATCCTCCACATACAACACCCGTTCTGCCAGTCACATTCTGTTAATAGTCCCCAAAGCACACACATCCCTGGGTCACTCCACATTTCAGTTCGCTGCAGCTAGCGACTGGAATGCGCTGCAACAAACACTCAAACTGGGCAGTTTTATCTCAATCTCTTCATTCGAGTGCCTCATGGACACTCTTACTGACAGTTGCTGCTTTGTGTGATGTATTGTTGTCTCTACCTTCTTGCGGTTTTATTTATTTATTGCTACTTTTACCCATTTTTCTCCCCAATTTCATGATATCCAATTGGTAGTTACAGTCTTGTCTCATCGCTGCAACTCCCATACGGACTCGGGAGAGGCGAAAGTCGAGAGCCGTGCATCCTCCGAAACACAACCCAACCAAGCCGCACTGCTTCTTGACACAATGCCCACTTAACCCGGAAGCCAGTCACACCAATGAGTCGGAGGAAACACTGTGCACCTGGAGACCGTGTCAACGTGCACTGCGCCCGGCCCGTCACAGGAGTCGCTTGTGCGCAATGGGACAAGGACATCCCTGCCGGCCAAACCCTCCCCTAACCTGGACGACGCTGGGCCAATTGTGCATCACCCCATGGGTCTCCTGATTGAGGTTATCTGTAACAGTCTGGACTCGAACCCAGAATCTCTAGTGGCACAGCTAGCATTGCGATGCAGTGCCTTGACCACTGCGCCACTCGGGAGGCCACCCTGTGCCCAATAACGTTTGTACCATGTTTTGTGCTGCTACCATGTTGTGTTGCTACCATGTTGTTGTTATGTTGTGTTGCTGCCATGCTGTGTTGTCATGTGTTGCTGTCTTGCTATGTTGTTGTCTTTAGGTCTCTCTTTATGTAGTATTGTGTTGTCTCTCTGGTTGTGATGTGTGTTTTGTCCTATATTTATATTGTATTATTATTTTATTTTTTATCCCAGGCCCTGTCCCCGCAGGAGGCCTTTTGCCTTTTGGTAGGCTATCATTTAAAATAAGAATTTGTTCTTAACTTACTTTTTCTATAATGTTTTATAACCCCACATTCTATAACCCCACATTCCTCCATACAGAGTCTTCTTTCTAGATTCTTGATATCCTTATTTTGCTGTTATGGACTGCCCTCTTCAATTCAAACCACAGGTTTTCAATGGGGTTCAAGTCCGGAGACTGAAATGGCCATTTCAAAATGTGGCTTTTGTAGTCAATTAATAAATTATTTGTGGAGTTGGATTATTGCTTGGGTTAATTGTCTTGCTGGAAGATCAACTTGCAGCCAAGTGTCAGACTCCTGGCAGAGGCAACCAAGTTTTTGTCTAAAATGTCCTGGTCCTTGGTAAAGTTCCTTATGCTGGGGCCCCAGGATCAGCGGAAGCAAAACAGTCCCATAACATCTAAGATCCACCACCATATTTTACTGTAGGTATGAGGTACTTTTCTGCATATGCTTCTGTTTTTCAATGCCAAACCCACCATTGGTGTGTGTGGCCAAAGAGCTCTATTTTCACTTGGATGGGAACTACTTCTATCGTCAGATAACATGAAAATAGAGCTTAACCACACCAGCGGTTGGTTTGGCGGTAAAATATGGTGGTGGATCTTTGATGTTATGGCCCTAATTTGCTTCCACTGGTCCTGGGGCCCTTAAGGTCAAAGGCATCATGAACTTTACCAAGTACCAGGACATGTTAGACAAACACCTGGCTGCCTCTGCCAGGAGGCTTACACTTCCAGCAAGACAATAACCCCAAGCACCAATCAAAATCAATTGACCACAAAATCAACATTGTGCAATGGCCATATCAGTATCCTGTGGTTTGAATTGAAGAGAGTAGTCCATAAGAGCAGGCAAATGATATCAAGGATCTGGAAAGATTCTGAATGGAGGAATGGTCTAAGACCTCTCCGAACGTGTTCTCCAATCTCATAAAACATTTTAGATTAAGGCTCAGTGTAACGGTGTAATTATCCTCTCAAAGGGAGGGTGCTGGAGTTTTGAAAACAGGGGTGCCAATCATTTTGACCCCTATCTTTTTTATTACTTGTTCAAAAAATATATTTCTCTTAACAATTGTATTAGTATAAAATAATACAACTCCCTCCTTTTTTTACTTACCATATAGCTCAGTATATATTATTTATTTAATAGAGTCTTTTTTGCTCATCTTTATCAAGATTGCTAATAATGATCAATCTGACTGCATATAACAAAATCATGTCATTTAGAACTACCATATCCACAATAGTGGATATAAACCATACATTTTATTATTGTCAATAAAGATAAGAAGCCTAAAGAGGACCTGAGCGAGAAATGATAAAATAAAACACCTGGCTGAAAACGTCCTGCAGATCTCCCTGAAGAAGATGCTTCCATGTTAAAACCATCTCCTAGAGCTCCAACAGGGCCATCTAGGGGGAGAGAGAGCGAGAGAGACACAGAGACAGTAGATAACAAATTATAATAGAAAATATGGTAGATTAAGTCGATTCAAAGCAAGTTACTGTAAATACAACTCTTAAAAAATGTACTTTGAGATAATCTTTCTAATTCTACAGGATAAATAATGATATTTCATAAATTCCTTAAAAAGAGGTGGCAGGTTGCCTAGTGGTTAAGAGTGATAATTAAAAGGTTGCTTGTTTAAATCCCCAAGCTGACTATGTGAAAAATGTGTCAATGTACCCTTGAGCAAAGCAACTTAACCCTAGTTGCTCTGGATAAGAGTGTCTGCTAAAAAGTTAGATAGTAAGCAAAGACTGTATTTCTCAACACACTTACATTTGTTTTTTAACGTTTCAGCTAGTTGGTTCTGGTTCATCTTCCTCAGGATCTCCAGTGTAATCTTCACAGCGTCCTCAGGTTGGTAGGTCCCCACTATCTTACTGATAGTATCAACTCTGTCAGTGTTCTCCAGCTGGCTCACTGGGATGCGTTGAGGGAAACCTTCCACGCCTTGACGAAGATACCATTTAAATTTGTCCATCTCTGCTTTACCCAAATCATCCAGAGTGGCCAGCAGCAGCTCAGGAACGGCAGCCATTGCTGGTCACTGAGAATAAGACATGGAGGCTGTTAGCCCTCGGCTAAGTGCAGTGTGAAGACAGCTTTGTAGATCATTGAGGATAAGACATGGAGGCTGTTAGCCCTCGGCTAAGTGCAGTGTGAACACAGCTTTGTAGATCATTGAGGATAAGACATGGAGGCTGTTAGCCCTCGGCTAAGTGCAGTGTGAACACAGCTTTGTAGATCATTGAGGATAAGACATGGAGGCTGTTAGCCCTCGGCTAAGTGCAGTGGGAACACAGCTTTGTAGATCATTGAGGATAAGACATGGAGGCTGTTAGCCCTCGGCTAAGTGCAGTGTGAACACAGCTTTGTAGATCATTGAGGATAAAACATGCGAGGCTGTTAGCCCACGGCTACATGCAGTGTGAAGACAGCTTTGTAGATAATTGAGGATAAGACATGGAGGCTGTTAGCCCACGGCTACATGCAGTGTGAACACAGCTGTGTAGATCATTGAAGATAAGACATGGAGGCTGTTAGCCCACGGCTACATGCAGTGTGAACACAGCTTTGTAGATAATTGAGGATAAGACATGGAGGCTGTTAGCCCTCGGCTAAGTGCAGTGTGAACACAGCTTTGTAGATCATTGAGGATAAGACATGGAGGCTGTTAGCCCACGGCTACATGCAGTGTGAACACAGCTTTGTAGATCATTGAGGATAAGACATGGAGGCTGTTAGCCCTCGGCTAAGTGCAGTGTGAACACAGCTTTGTAGATCATTGAGGATAAGACATGGAGGCTGTTAGCCCACGGCTACATGCAGTGTGAACACAGCTTTGTAGATCATTGAGGATAAGACATGGAGGCTGTTAGCCCTCGGCTAAGTGCAGTGTGAACACAGCTTTGTAGATCATTGAGGATAAGACATGGAGGCTGTTAGCCCACGGCTACATGCAGTGTGAACACAGCTTTGTAGATCATTGAGGATAAGACATGGAGGCTGTTAGCCCTCGGCTAAGTGCAGTGTGAACACAGCTTTGTAGATCATTGAGGATAAGACATGGAGGCTGTTAGCCCACGGCTACATGCAGTGTGAACACAGCTTTGTAGATCATTGAGGATAAGACATGGAGGCTGTTAGCCCTCGGCTAAGTGCAGTGTGAACACAGCTTTGTAGATCATTGAGGATAAGACATGGAGGCTGTTAGCCCACGGCTACATGCAGTGTGAACACAGCTTTGTAGATCATTGAGGATAAGACATGGAGGCTGTTAGCCCTCGGCTAAGTGCAGTGTGAACACAGCTTTGTAGATCATTGAGGATAAGACATGGATGCTGTTAGCCCTCGGCTACATGCAGTGTGAACACAGCTTTGTAGATCATTGAGGATAAGACATGGAGGCTGTTAGCCCTCGGCTAAGTGCAGTGTGAACACAGCTTTGTAGATCATTGAGGATAAGACATGGAGGCTGTTAGCCCACGGCTACATGCAGTGTGAACACAGCTTTGTAGATCATTGAGGATAAGACATGGAGGCTGTTAGCCCTCGGCTAAGTGCAGTGTGAACACAGCTTTGTAGATCATTGAGGATAAGACATGGAGGCTGTTAGCCCACGGCTAAGTGCAGTGTGAACACAGCTTTGTAGATCATTGAGGATAAGACATGGATGCTGTTAGCCCTCGGCTAAGTGCAGTGTGAACACAGCTTTGTAGATCATTGAGGATAAGACATGAGGCTGTTAGCCCACGGCTACATGCAGTGTGAACACAGCTTTGTAGATAATTGAGGATAAGACATGGAGGCTGTTAGCCCTCGGCTAAGTGCAGTGTGAACACAGCTTTGTAGATCATTGAGGATAAGACATGGAGGCTGTTAGCCCACGGCTACATGCAGTGTGAACACAGCTTTGTAGATTGAGGATAAGACATGGAGGCTGTTAGCCCTCGGCTACATGCAGTGTGAACACAGCTTTGTAGATCATAAGACATGGAGGCTGTTAGCCCTCGGCTAAGTGCAGTGTGAACACAGCTTTGTAGATCATTGAGGATAAGACATGGAGGCTGTTAGCCCACGGCTACATGCAGTGTGAACACAGCTTTGTAGATCATTGAGGATAAGACATGGAGGCTGTTAGCCCACGGCTACATGCAGTGTGAACACAGCTTTGTAGATCATTGAGGATAAGACATGGAGGCTGTTAGCCCACGGCTAAGTGCAGTGGGAACACAGCTTTGTAGATCATTGAGGATAAGACATGGAGGCTGTTAGCCCACGGCTACATGCAGTGTGAATACAGCTTTGTAGATCATTGAGGATAAGACATGGAGGCTGTCACGGCTGTTACAGTGCAGTGTGAACACAGCTTTGTGTGAGGATCATGGATGCTGTTAGCCCTCGGCTAAGGAGTGTGAACACAAGATCATTGAGGATAAGACATGAGGCTGTTAGCCCACGGCTTAGTGTGAACACAGCACGGCTACTAAGTGCAGTGTGAACACAGCTTTGTAGATCATTGAGGATAAGACATGGAGGCTGTTAGCCCACGGCTACATGCAGTGTGAACACAGCTTTGTAGATCATTGAGGATAAGACATGGAGGCTTTTAGCCCTCGGCTAAGTGCAGTGTGACCACATCTTTGTAGATAATTGAGGATAAGACATGGAGGCTGTTAGCCCACGGCTACATGCAGTGTGAACACAGCTTTGTAGATCATTGAGGATAAGACATGGAGGCTGTTAGCCCACGGCTACATGCAGTGTGAACACAGCTTTGTAGATCATTGAGGTTATAGTGCAGAACACAGCTTTGTAGATCATTGAGGATAAGACATGGAGGCTGTTAGCCCACGGCTACATGCAGTGTGAACACAGCTTTGTAGATCATTGAGGATAAGACATGGAGGCTGTTAGCCCTCGGCTAAGTGCAGTGGGAACACAGCTTTGTAGATCATTGAGGATAAGACATGGAGGCTGTTAGCCCACGGCTACATGCAGTGTGAATACAGCTTTGTAGATCATTGAGGATAAGACATGGAGGCTGGCTCACGGCTACATGCAGTGTGAACACAGTTTTGTAGATCATTGAGGATAAGACATGGAGGCTGTTAGCCCACGGCTACATGCAGTGTGAACACAGCTTTGTAGATCATTGAGGATAAGACATGGAGGCTGTTAGCCCACGGCTACATGCAGTGTGAACACAGCTTTGTAGATCATTGAGGATAAGACATGGAGGCTGTTAGCCCTCGGCTAAGTGCAGTGTGACCACATCTTTGTAGATAATTGAGGATAAGACATGGAGGTGTGAACACAGTTTTGTAGATCATTGAGGATAAGACATGGAGGCTGTTAGCCCACGGCTACATGCAGTGTGAACACAGCTTTGTAGATCATTGAGGATAAGACATGGAGGCTGTTAGCCCACGGCTACATGCAGTGTGAACACAGCTTTGTAGATCATTGAGGATAAGACATGGAGGCTTTTAGCCCTCGGCTAAGTGCAGTGTGACCACATCTTTGTAGATAATTGAGGATAAGACATGGAGGCTGTTAGCCCACGGCTACATGCAGTGTGAACACAGCTTTGTAGATCATTGAGGATAAGACATGGATGCTGTTAGCCCTCGGCTAGGTGCAGTGTGAACACAGCTTGGTAGATCATTGAGGATAAGACATGGAGGCTGTTAGCCCTCGGCTAAGTGCAGTGTGAACACAGCTTTGTAGATCATTGAGGATACGACATGGAGGCTGTTAGCCCTCGGCTAAGTGCAGTGTGAACACAGCTTTGTAGATCATTGAGGATAAGACATGGAGAAAGTTATCTGTAATATACTTTAGATACACCGCAGCAAACATGCCCACCAACTTGTTACTATCATATATATTTTTTACAAGAAAAACTGTTACGTTTCTCATATGTCACATGCACTTATTTAAGTATTTTTTGGGCAGTGAACAAGATCAAATTGTTTTCGGACATCACACAGCAGAACAGACTGTGGTAGACCTGGGCTTGCTATGTGTGCTTTTGGAAGCTTTGCTAGGAAGCACGGACTTGATGTTTCACTTTCACTCTTGCCAGAGCTGTATTTATATTTACTGTACATTGACTATAATAGTTTGTTGTACTCCCTATAAAGACAATGTACTTATTTATTTCAATCCCCAGAAAACAATGTTCACACTGAAAATAATACAATGCATTAAACTTCACAAGCACAACTGATAAGGAAGTCTACAATACACTAACCAAAATGTACTTAGTGCCTCCTTCTTTTATCCTCTCACTAAACTACTTTCATACATTTTTACATTTTGTCTCCAGATATCTATTTTTGGGTCATGTTATTAGCTCCCTTGAGGTTTCCTGCTCAAAACTACTCATTTCCTGACTACACCCATGAAACATCAAGTTGAATCCTGTCCTAAGAGTGGTTTTCTCATCATTTCATATTGTTATTTCATTACACACAACATATCATTCTTGACCTTAACCCTTCTAAAAGTTTCAATCTTTTCAAAATCACAACATATGCTGTATTTATACAAACCAAAGCCATACTACTTACGGGATCTAATAGTCTTCTGCTCTTGCTGATGTTGAGTCAGCTTATACCCAAGTGGGATGGGTTAGAGGCGTGTCTGATAAGTTCAGGTCTACCAGTACCATGCAGGGTGTGATTTACTGTAGTAGGGAATGTAGAGAAGTCATAAGCCCTTAATCTAAACAAGGAAGGTAGAAACACAGTATGAGAGAAAACAGATGTACACTATAGATGTACAGTACGTTTTAGAGTAGCTACTGTACAATAAACAGCAGGCCCCTAATTAAATGAAGAAAAGTAACCAGAATAATTCAACATCAAAAGTTTAAATGGACAATGTAAAAAGTTTGTCAATTATTATACAGTTGAGTTCCTTTATTTCAGTCAGTAGACCTACACTGTTTTGTTGAGTGAATAACATGAGTCCAAACCTGCATTCCTGCAGGACCAGAAGATTGATGATTTTTATTTATCACACAGAAGCGATATACTGTCTGTTCTTTATGTTTACTTCCTGTTTTCTGTAAAAAAGCATGAGCTGACGCACACCCAATTTATGTAGCGGTGCTGACCAGCGGAGAGTAAACTGTATAAAAATACAGAAAGTCACACACTCTGTATATATGCAACTTTCTGTCATTATTTTTCTACACTTCCTCTTTCCTCTCACTAATCTTCTCACGAAAATGTTTACTTTTTGTCTCCAGATTTCTGTGTTTGAGTTATGTTTACGGCCTCATGAGGGTCTCCTACTTGAAGCATCTAACTTCCTAACTACACCCATGAAACATCCAGTTTAATCCTGTCCTATAAGAGTGGTATTCTATCTCATTTCACATATAACCATATCCTTGACCCTTCTAAAAGTCTGATAAACCTTGTCAAAATCACAATGTATACAGTATTAATAGAATAATGGGATACTACTTACGGTACCAGATAACTTATTCTGCTCCCGCTGATGTTGATAGCTTGTGAGACCGAATGAGGATATACTTCCTCTGAAAGTGGGATGGGTTAGAGGTGTGGCTGAGATGTTCAGGTCTACCAGTACCACTAACAACGCAGGGTGTGATTTACTGTTGTAGGGAATGTAGAATGTAGATAAGAAAGGTAGAAACAGTATGAGAGAGAAAACAGATGTACACTACAGATGTACAGTGTGCTGTAGAGTAGCTACTGTACATAAAACAGCAGACCATAAGGCCCTATTCAATGAAAATCGATAACCCAGAATAAGTCAACGAGTTTCTATAGACATTGAGAAAAGCATGTTTGAAATTATGATACAATTTAGTTTCTTTATTTCACTCAATAGGCCTGATGTTTGTATTGTTGCGTGAATAACATGAGTCCAAACCTGTATTCCTGCAGGACCGGGAGATTGATGATGATTTTGACACAAAACCAATATCTGGGTTTCATGAAGAGGCCAACTGTCTCTAGTCCACTATTCTGCTGATGAATACTCATTTCAGCAACCCCTTCATGAAAGGATAACTACCGGTTCAGATAGTATTAGAGTACTCACTCCAGTGCTGCCATGGATCACTGCCTGTCCTGAATCGACATCTGCTGGCCTTAGGAGGATGATACTGTACTGCCAAGAGACGAGTCTTGCTTTGCTGTCATGGCCTTAAGGTCAGAGATGGAAGAGGAAGCGAGAGAACTCACTGTCTCCTTTTTTTCTGGTTCATATACAGTCAATGAACTAAGCAGACCAGACCAGGCTGCTAATGAATTTTTGTCTGTGGGAGAGCCACCCCTTTGCTGAGGTCTCTAGGGCCTCAGGAGAGTGGAATGATCCTGTTTTGCGTAGAGCTGGCATCATTCCCCATTCTACACTGAACAAAAATATATAAACGCAACATGCAACAATTTCAAAGATTTTACTGAGTTAAAGTTCATACAAGGAAATAAATTAATTTGGCCCTAATCTATGGACTTCACATTCCACTGGGCAGAGGCGTAGCCACTTTGGAGCAAGTCACAGTCAGACTTAGTTTTTCCCCACAAAAGGGCTTTATTACAGAGAAATATTCCTCAGTTTCATCACCTATCTGGGTGGCTGGTCTCAGACGATCCCGCAGGTGAAGAAGCCGGATGTGGAGGTCCTGGGCTGGTGTGGTTCCACATGGTCTGCGGTTGTGAGGCCTGTTGGACAAATTCTCTCAAACAACGTTGGAGGTGGCTTATGGTAGAAATTGTTACGTTAAATTCTCTGTCAACAGCTCTGGTGGACATTCCTGCAGTCAGCACGCTCCCTCAAAACTTGAGACATCTGTGGCATTGTGTTGTGTGACAAAACGACACATTTTAGAGTGGCCTTTTATTGCCCCCTGTGTAATGATCATGCTCTTTAATCAGCTTCTTGATATGCCACACCAGTCAGGTAGATGGATTATATTTGCAAAGGAGAAATGCTCACTAACAGTGATGTAAACACATTCGAGCACAGAATTTGAGAGGAATAAGAATTTAGTGCGTATGGGAAATTCCTGGGATCTTTTATTTCAGCTCATAAAATATTGGACCAACACCTTACATGTTGCATTTATATTTTTGTTAAGTATACATCATTGGACAGGAAAATTTGCAACGCTCGCTCACTATAAAAAAATAATTGTTTTATTAGACAAGTTTAAAGATTGACGTTTCAGCCTTCAATGGCCTTCTTCAGAATAATCACAACGTGAATGGACAAGTTCATATAGGGCATAGGGAAGACGACTTGTGAGAAAACTCTCCTCAGCGTGTGGTGCTAATGAGAGACAGTGTGGTAGACCATACAGGTTGTTACTCAGGGTGTGGTGCTAATGAGAGACAGTGTGGTAGACCATACAGGTTGTTACTCAGGGTGTGGTGCTAATGAGAGACAGTGTGGTAGACCATACAGGTTGTTACTCAGGGTGTGGTGCTAATGAGAGACAGTGTGGTAGACCATACAGCTTGTTACTCAGGGTGTGGTGCTAATGAGAGACAGTGTGGTAGACCATACAGGTTGTTACTCAGGGTGTGGTGCTAATGAGAGACAGTGTGGAAGACCATACAGGTTGTTACTCAGGGTGTGGTGCTAATGAGAGACAGTGTGGTAGACCATACAGGTTCTTACTCAGTGTGGTGCTAATGAGAGACAGTGTGGTAGACCATACAGGTTGTTACTCAGGGTGTGGTGCTAATGAGAGTCAGTGTGGTAGACCATACAGGTTGTTACTCAGGGTGTGGTGCTAATGAGAGACAGTGTGGTAGACCATACAGGTTGTTACTCAGGGTGTGGTGCTAATGAGAGACAGTGTGGTAGACCATACAGGTTCTCATGGTGTGGTGCTAATGAGACAGTGTGGTAGACCATACAGGTTGTTACTCAGGGTGTGGTGCTAATGAGAGACAGTGTGGTAGACCATACAGGTTGTTACTCAGGGTGTGGTGCTAATGAGAGACAGTGTGGTAGACCATACAGGTTGTTACTCAGGGTGTGGTGCTAATGAGAGACAGTGTGGTAGACCATACAGGTTGTTACTCAGGGTGTGGTGCTAATGAGAGACAGTGTGGTAGACCATACAGGTTGTTACTCGGGGTGTGGTGCTAATGAGAGACAGTGTGGTAGACCATACAGGTTCTTACTTGGGGTGTGGTGCTAATGAGAGACAGTGTGGTAGACCATACAGGTTGTTACTCAGGGTGTGGTGCTAATGAGAGACAGTGTGGTAGACCATACAGGTTGTTACTCAGGGTGTGGTGCTAATGAGAGACAGTGTGGTAGACCATACAGGTTGTTACTCAGGGTGTGGTGCTAATGAGAGACAGTGTGGTAGACCATACAGGTTGTTACTCAGGGTGTGGTGCTAATGAGAGACAGTGTGGTAGACCATACAGGTTCTCATGGTGTGGTGCTAATGAGAGTCAGTGTGGTAGACCATACAGGTTGTTACTCAGGGTGTGGTGCTAATGAGAGACAGTGTGGTAGACCATACAGGTTGATACTCAGGGTGTGGTGCTAATGAGAGACAGTGTGGTAGACCATACAGGTTCTCATGGTGTGGTGCTAATGAGAGTCAGTGTGGTAGACCATACAGGTTGTTACTCAGGGTGTGGTGCTAATGAGAGACAGTGTGGTAGACCATACAGGTTGTTACTCAGGGTGTGGTGCTAATGAGAGACAGTGTGGTAGACCATACAGGTTGTTACTCAGGGTGTGGTGCTAATGAGAGACAGTGTGGTAGACCATACAGGTTGTTACTCAGGGTGTGGTGCTAATGAGAGACAGTGTGGTAGACCATACAGGTTGTTACTCAGGGTGTGGTGCTAATGAGAGACAGTGTGGTAGACCATACAGGTTGTTACTCAGGGTGTGGTGCTAATGAGAGACAGTGTGGTAGACCATACAGGTTGTTACTCGGGGTGTGGTGCTAATGAGAGACAGTGTGGTAGACCATACAGGTTGTTACTCGGGGTGTGGTGCTAATGAGAGACAGTGTGGTAGACCATACAGGTTGTTACTCAGGGTGTGGTGCTAATGAGAGACAGTGTGGTAGACCATACAGGTTGTTACTCGGGGTGTGGTGCTAATGAGAGACAGTGTGGTAGACCATACAGGTTGTTACTCGGGGTGTGGTGCTAATGAGAGACAGTGTGGTAGACCATACAGGTTGTTACTCGGGGTGTGGTGCTAATGAGAGACAGTGTGGTAGACCATACAGGTTGTTACTCAGGGTGTGGTGCTAATGAGAGACAGTGTGGTAGACCATACAGGTTGTTACTCAGGGTGTGGTGCTAATGAGAGACAGTGTGGTAGACCATACAGGTTGTTACTCAGGGTGTGGTGCTAATGAGAGACAGTGTGGTAGACCATACAGGTTGTTACTCAGGGTGTGGTGCTAATGAGAGACAGTGTGGTAGACCATACAGGTTGTTACTCAGGGTGTGGTGCTAATGAGAGACAGTGTGGTAGACCATACAGCTTGTTACTCAGGGTGTGGTGCTAATGAGAGACAGTGTGGTAGACCGTACAGGTTGTTACTCAGGGTGTGGTGCTAATGAGAGACAGTGTGGTAGACCATACAGGTTGTTACTCAGGGTGTGGTGCTAATGAGAGACAGTGTGGTAGACCGTACAGGTTGTTACTCAGGGTGTGGTGCTAATGAGAGACAGTGTGGTAGACCATACAGGTTGTTACTCAGGGTGTGGTGCTAATGAGAGACAGTGTGGTAGACCATACAGGTTGTTACTCAGGGTGTGGTGCTAATGAGAGACAGTGTGGTAGACCATACAGGTTCTTACTCAGGGTGTGGTGCTAATGAGAGACAGTGTGGTAGACCATACAGGTTGTTACTCAGGGTGTGGTGCTAATGAGAGTCAGTGTGGTAGACCATACAGGTTGTTACTCAGGGTGTGGTGCTAATGAGAGACAGTGTGGTAGACCATACAGGTTGTTACTCAGGGTGTGGTGCTAATGAGAGACAGTGTGGTAGACCATACAGGTTGTTACTCAGGGTGTGGTGCTAATGAGAGACAGTGTGGTAGACCATACAGGTTCTCATGGTGTGGTGCTAATGAGAGTCAGTGTGGTAGACCATACAGGTTGTTACTCAGGGTGTGGTGCTAATGAGAGACAGTGTGGTAGACCATACAGGTTGTTACTCAGGGTGTGGTGCTAATGAGAGACAGTGTGGTAGACCATACAGGTTGTTACTCAGGGTGTGGTGCTAATGAGAGACAGTGTGGTAGACCATACAGGTTGTTACTCAGGGTGTGGTGCTAATGAGAGACAGTGTGGTAGACCATACAGGTTGTTACTCAGGGTGTGGTGCTAATGAGAGACAGTGTGGTAGACCATACAGGTTGTTACTCAGGGTGTGGTGCTAATGAGAGACAGTGTGGTAGACCATACATACTCAGGGTGTGGTGCTAATGAGAGACAGTGTGGTAGACCATACAGGTTGTTACTCGGGGTGTGGTGCTAATGAGAGACAGTGTGGTAGACCATACAGGTTGTTACTCAGGGTGTGGTGCTAATGAGAGACAGTGTGGTAGACCATACAGGTTGTTACTCGGGGTGTGGTGCTAATGAGAGACAGTGTGGTAGACCATACAGGTTGTTACTCGGGGTGTGGTGCTAATGAGAGACAGTGTGGTAGACCATACAGGTTGTTACTCGGGGTGTGGTGCTAATGAGAGACAGTGTGGTAGACCATACAGGTTGTTACTCAGGGTGTGGTGCTAATGAGAGACAGTGTGGTAGACCATACAGGTTGTTACTCAGGGTGTGGTGCTAATGAGAGACAGTGTGGTAGACCATACAGGTTGTTACTCAGGGTGTGGTGCTAATGAGAGACAGTGTGGTAGACCATACAGGTTGTTACTCAGGGTGTGGTGCTAATGAGAGACAGTGTGGTAGACCATACAGGTTGTTACTCAGGGTGTGGTGCTAATGAGAGACAGTGTGGTAGACCATACAGGTTGTTACTCAGGGTGTGGTGCTAATGAGAGACAGTGTGGTAGACCATACAGGTTGTTACTCAGGGTGTGGTGCTAATGAGAGACAGTGTGGTAGACCATACAGGTTGTTACTCAGGGTGTGGTGCTAATGAGAGACAGTGTGGTAGACCATACAGGTTGTTACTCAGGGTGTGGTGCTAATGAGAGACAGTGTGGTAGATCGTACAGGTTGTTACTCAGGGTGTGGTGCTAATGAGAGACAGTGTGGTAGACCATACAGGTTGTTACTCAGGGTGTGGTGCTAATGAGAGACAGTGTGGTAGACCATACAGGTTGTTACTCAGGGTGTGGTGCTAATGAGAGACAGTGTGGTAGACCATACAGGTTGTTACTCAGGGTGTGGTGCTAATGAGAGACAGTGTGGTAGACCATACAGGTTGTTACTCAGGGTGTGGTGCTAATGAGAGACAGTGTGGTAGACCATACAGGTTGTTACTCAGGGTGTGGTGCTAATGAGAGACAGTGTGGTAGACCATACAGGTTGTTACTCAGGGTGTGGTGCTAATGAGAGACAGTGTGGTAGACCATACAGGTTGTTACTCAGGGTGTGGTGCTAATGAGAGACAGTGTGGTAGACCATACAGCTTGTTACTCAGGGTGTGGTGCTAATGAGAGACAGTGTGGTAGACCATACAGGTTGTTACTCAGGGTGTGGTGCTAATGAGAGACAGTGTGGTAGACCATACAGGTTGTTACTCAGGGTGTGGTGCTAATGAGAGACAGTGTGGTAGACCATACAGGTTGTTACTCAGGGTGTGGTGCTAATGAGAGACAGTGTGGTAGACCATACAGGTTGTTACTCAGGGTGTGGTGCTAATGAGAGACAGTGTGGTAGACCATACAGGTTGTTACTCAGGGTGTGGTGCTAATGAGAGACAGTGTGGTAGACCATACAGGTTGTTACTCAGGGTGTGGTGCTAATGAGAGACAGTGTGGTAGACCATACAGGTTGTTACTCAGGGTGTGGTGCTAATGAGAGACAGTGTGGTAGACCATACAGGTTGTTACTCAGGGTGTGGTGCTAATGAGAGACAGTGTGGTAGACCATACAGGTTGTTACTCAGGGTGTGGTGCTAATGAGAGACAGTGTGGTAGACCATACAGGTTGTTACTCGGGGTGTGGTGCTAATGAGAGACAGTGTGGTAGACCATACAGGTTGTTACTCAGGGTGTGGTGCTAATGAGAGACAGTGTGGTAGACCATACAGGTTGTTACTCAGGGTGTGGTGCTAATGAGAGACAGTGTGGTAGACCATACAGGTTGTTACTCAGGGTGTGGTGCTAATGAGAGACAGTGTGGTAGACCATACAGGTTGTTACTCAGGGTGTGGTGCTAATGAGAGACAGTGTGGTAGACCATACAGGTTGTTACTCAGGGTGTGGTGCTAATGAGAGACAGTGTGGTAGACCATACAGGTTGTTACTCAGGGTGTGGTGCTAATGAGAGACAGTGTGGTAGACCATACAGGTTGTTACTCAGGGTGTGGTGCTAATGAGAGACAGTGTGGTAGACCATACAGGTTGTTACTCAGGGTGTGGTGCTAATGAGAGACAGTGTGGTAGACCATACAGGTTGTTACTCAGGGTGTGGTGCTAATGAGAGACAGTGTGGTAGACCATACAGGTTGTTACTCGGGGTGTGGTGCTAATGAGAGACAGTGTGGTAGACCATACAGGTTGTTACTCGGGGTGTGGTGCTAATGAGAGACAGTGTGGTAGACCATACAGGTTGTTACTCGGGGTGTGGTGCTAATGAGAGACAGTGTGGTAGACCATACAGGTTGTTACTCGGGGTGTGGTGCTAATGAGAGACAGTGTGGTAGACCATACAGGTTGTTACTCAGGGTGTGGTGCTAATGAGAGACAGTGTGGTAGACCATACAGGTTGTTACTCAGGGTGTGGTGCTAATGAGAGACAGTGTGGTAGACCATACAGGTTGTTACTCAGGGTGTGGTGCTAATGAGAGACAGTGTGGTAGACCATACAGGTTGTTACTCAGGGTGTGGTGCTAATGAGAGACAGTGTGGTAGACCATACAGGTTGTTACTCAGGGTGTGGTGCTAATGAGAGACAGTGTGGTAGACCATACAGGTTGTTACTCAGGGTGTGGTGCTAATGAGAGACAGTGTGGTAGACCATACAGGTTGTTACTCAGGGTGTGGTGCTAATGAGAGACAGTGTGGTAGACCATACAGGTTGTTACTCAGGGTGTGGTGCTAATGAGAGACAGTGTGGTAGACCATACAGGTTGTTACTCAGGGTGTGGTGCTAATGAGAGACAGTGTGGTAGACCATACAGGTTGTTACTCAGGGTGTGGTGCTAATGAGAGACAGTGTGGTAGACCATACAGGTTGTTACTCAGGGTGTGGTGCTAATGAGAGACAGTGTGGTAGACCATACAGCTTGTTACTCAGGGTGTGGTGCTAATGAGAGACAGTGTGGTAGACCATACAGGTTGTTACTCAGGGTGTGGTGCTAATGAGAGACAGTGTGGTAGACCATACAGTTGTTCTCAGGGTGTGGTGCTAATGAGAGACAGTGTGGTAGACCATACAGGTTGTTACTCAGGGTGTGGTGCTAATGAGAGACAGTGTGGTAGACCATACAGGTTGTTACTCAGGGTGTGGTGCTAATGAGAGACAGTGTGGTAGACCATACAGGTTGTTACTCAGGGTGTGGTGCTAATGAGAGACAGTGTGGTAGACCATACAGGTTGTTACTCAGGGTGTGGTGCTAATGAGAGACAGTGTGGTAGACCATACAGGTTGTTACTCAGGGTGTGGTGCTAATGAGAGACAGTGTGGTAGACCATACAGGTTGTTACTCAGGGTGTGGTGCTAATGAGAGACAGTGTGGTAGACCATACAGGTTGTTACTCAGGGTGTGGTGCTAATGAGAGACAGTGTGGTAGACCATACAGGTTGTTACTCGGGGTGTGGTGCTAATGAGAGACAGTGTGGTAGACCATACAGGTTGTTACTCAGGGTGTGGTGCTAATGAGAGACAGTGTGGTAGACCATACAGGTTGTTACTCGGGGTGTGGTGCTAATGAGAGACAGTGTGGTAGACCATACAGGTTGTTACTCAGGGTGTGGTGCTAATGAGAGACAGTGTGGTAGACCATACAGGTTGTTACTCAGGGTGTGGTGCTAATGAGAGACAGTGTGGTAGACCATACAGGTTGTTACTCGGGGTGTGGTGCTAATGAGAGACAGTGTGGTAGACCATACAGGTTGTTACTCGGGGTGTGGTGCTAATGAGAGACAGTGTGGTAGACCATACAGGTTGTTACTCAGGGTGTGGTGCTAATGAGAGACAGTGTGGTAGACCATACAGGTTGTTACTCAGGGTGTGGTGCTAATGAGAGACAGTGTGGTAGACCATACAGGTTGTTACTCAGGGTGTGGTGCTAATGAGAGACAGTGTGGTAGACCATACAGGTTCTTACTGAGAGACAGGGGTGTGGTGCTAATGAGAGACAGTGTGGTAGACCATACAGGTTCTCATGGTGTGGTGCTAATGAGAGTCAGTGTGGTAGACCATACAGGTTGTTACTCAGGGTGTGGTGCTAATGAGAGACAGTGTGGTAGACCATACAGGTTGTTACTCAGGGTGTGGTGCTAATGAGAGACAGTGTGGTAGACCATACAGGTTGTTACTCAGGGTGTGGTGCTAATGAGAGACAGTGTGGTAGACCATACAGCTTGTTACTCAGGGTGTGGTGCTAATGAGAGACAGTGTGGTAGACCATACAGGTTACTCAGGGTGTGGTGCTAATGAGAGACAGTGTGGTAGACCATACAGGTTGTTACTCAGGGTGTGGTGCTAATGAGAGACAGTGTGGTAGACCATACAGGTTGTTACTCAGGGTGTGGTGCTAATGAGAGACAGTGTGGTAGACCATACAGGTTGTTACTTGGGGTGTGGTGCTAATGAGAGACAGTGTGGTAGACCATACAGGTTCTTACTCGGGGTGTGGTGCTAATGAGAGACAGTGTGGTAGACCATACAGGTTGTTACTCGGGGTGTGGTGCTAATGAGAGACAGTGTGGTAGACCATACAGGTTCTTACTCAGGGTGTGGTGCTAATGAGAGACAGTGTGGTAGACCATACAGGTTGTTACTCAGGGTGTGGTGCTAATGAGAGTCAGTGTGGTAGACCATACAGGTTGTTACTCAGGGTGTGGTGCTAATGAGAGACAGTGTGGTAGACCATACAGGTTGTTACTCAGGGTGTGGTGCTAATGAGAGACAGTGTGGTAGACCATACAGCTTGTTACTCAGGGTGTGGTGCTAATGAGAGACAGTGTGGTAGACCATACAGGTTCTCATGGTGTGGTGCTAATGAGAGTCAGTGTGGTAGACCATACAGGTTGTTACTCAGGGTGTGGTGCTAATGAGAGACAGTGTGGTAGACCATACAGGCTGATACTCAGGGTGTGGTGCTAATGAGAGACAGTGTGGTAGACCATACAGGTTCTCATGGTGTGGTGCTAATGAGAGTCAGTGTGGTAGACCATACAGGTTGTTACTCAGGGTGTGGTGCTAATGAGAGACAGTGTGGTAGACCATACAGGTTGTTACTCAGGGTGTGGTGCTAATGAGAGACAGTGTGGTAGACCATACAGGTTGTTACTCAGGGTGTGGTGCTAATGAGAGACAGTGTGGTAGACCATACAGGTTGTTACTCAGGGTGTGGTGCTAATGAGAGACAGTGTGGTAGACCATACAGGTTGTTACTCAGGGTGTGGTGCTAATGAGAGACAGTGTGGTAGACCATACAGGTTGTTACTCAGGGTGTGGTGCTAATGAGAGACAGTGTGGTAGACCATACAGGTTGTTACTCGGGGTGTGGTGCTAATGAGAGACAGTGTGGTAGACCATACAGGTTCTTACTCGGGGTGTGGTGCTAATGAGAGACAGTGTGGTGGTAGGTTGTTACTCGGGGTGTGGTGCTAATGAGAGACAGTGTGGTAGACCATATAGGTTTACTCGGGGTGTGGTGCTAATGAGAGACAGTGTGGTAGACCATACAGGTTGTTACTCAGGGTGTGGTGCTAATGAGAGACAGTGTGGTAGACCATACAGGTTCTTACTCAGTGTGGTGCTAATGAGAGACAGTGTGGTAGACCATACAGGTTGTTACTCAGGGTGTGGTGCTAATGAGAGACAGTGTTGGTAGACCATACAGCTTGTTACTCAGGGTGTGGTGCTAATGAGAGACAGTGTTGGTAGACCATACAGCTTGTTACTCAGGGTGTGGTGCTAATGAGAGACAGTGTGGTAG